>NC_064634.1:256083682-256384599 GCF_023864275.1 Schistocerca cancellata
CAACATGCTCCCCCCCCCCCCTTTAGAAGCCCTTTAGAAGATACAGTCCACCAATCACATACTGCCTATCCTTTTGGAAGAGGCGTGGATACATTTCTCACTCCCTAAGGAAAAGTATGTCAAATTTAGATTTTCCTTATCCTACTTCAGCTTCAACCATTGCCAGTTTACTAGGTAATCCATACCTCCCAAAGTTGATCCAGTTGCCTATCCAGTGTGAAGGAAGCTCAGGTCCGTGGACGGTTTTTCGCTTCAAATCAATCTGCACAAAGCAGAATCAAGACCACAGCTGTAGCCGAAACTGGTACACTTATCATCATGAATATATGGTGCTGATCATTATAGTATTGCTGCACAAGCTGGAGCAGCTGCTCTGCAGTAATGGGTCCCATCAGATTTGTTATTAGTTCGTCCAGTGAGTGAATAAGTTCAGGATACATTCTGTCATTGAGGTAGGTTAGGTTCTGGGCTCAGGGCACACATTCAATGGTTTATCTGGGCAGTATAACAAAGATTTTGCTATTTTAAACTTGGTTGTACTAGATGCACAACTGTAGTTCTGGTTATTGTAGGCGGGTGTTGAAACGTTAGTCTGAAGATGTCAAAACATCGCCTTGCAGCTCTGGTGGTATTGTGCCCCAAGGTTGGCCTTGATCATAACAGCCCACATTAATCACTTTGGGCTGATACATGGAATGTATCCAATGTACCACCGCTCCGTAAATGAGGTTGCCGTACCAGTATGTCCCATGGGAATCCTTCTGCTCCTGCTCATCCTAGGAATAATTGCACCTCATATGCTTTCGTAGTAATCCGGATAACTTAGATAGGGCTTATACTTCAAGCCCTTCCCGGTGTGTTACTTCCACGCAGGTCACCATAACAATGTCTTAATTACAATGAAGTAAACTCCTTCTTAAGTACACAGCCGAATGAATCAAAACAAAATGAGCAGTCCACAACACCCGTTCCTCACAAGACAAATAACTAAGCAAAAATAAAATTTTCGCAATGAATTACTGCTGTTAGCGTTGATTCCTCCAAACCCATACACTACTCTACCCATAATGATTGGTAAACCCTTAACGTGCTGTAAATAGTATTAGTCCCACACGAATCGCCATAAGAAAATTGCTTAAAGGCATTGCATCATCTATCTCCTGCGTCCCAACAGTGCACTGTAGCGCAAGAGAAAATCACACCACAAGAGACGACAATGTAACGCACTAAACATTCCTGCCATGGAAGAAAAAACATCACCACCATGAAAAAGATGTACACACGAAGTACATAAAGTACGCTCTAATTAACGCAGCCACCAAAAATTCACACACACGAAAAAAAAATGCCAGTACACATTTTTTTGATGGAGAATGCACTCCGTCTCTCAAGAAATTAAGCAGTTTCACCATATACAATTCTGGTAATGCTAACTGAAGAAAGGACTCTGAAATTACTCCTCCACCCCTATATGGACTATCCATTGGCCAAGATCCACACCCATTACCACACTACCGATTGTATTCAAGAGTCAGTTACGTTACCAATGAAAAATATGGCATTTTGTGAGTGGCTTGTGTGAGTGATTCTGCTTCAGCGCTCCTTAGAAAGCGCAAAGGCACACCATGTGCGCAACAGCCGTGCACGCAGGTAACTGTAATTTAACATTCAAATGCGACGTCAGTTCAACAGCATGGTACCGACCATGGTACCTAGTGACGAATATTTTTGCCTTACCTTTCAGGGCATTACCACTGCCTACCCAACATTCTTGTAATGTGTTATTACGGTGTTCATTCCTTCTTAACACTGAAGGGCTTGGTACTCGCCTTTTGTACGGACTTCCGCACATCCTTCAAACTTCTAGTGAAGTTGCTTACAAATTCCCCATTCTTAACCATTTTTGGTTTGATAACCTCAAATGGTGAGGGTATTTTTTTTCTATAGACTAACTCTTGTAGCGATAGTCCTGTGCTGTGATATATTTTCAAACTAAATATGGAATGGAAACATCCAGTAATCATGTGACCTCGGAGTCTTTCGCGACGGCATACATGAATAAAATGGTCTCGGTTTTCAAGCCCCTTGGTCATTCACAGTACCAGAAACCAACACACACTGATCGGTGCTTGAACGTCAATAGTTTCCACGATCCTGTTCACAAGAAAGCGGTCCTGAACACGTTGGTTCATAGAGCCAAGGTTATCTCTGATGACGACCACCTACGGTCTGAATTGCAGAACTTAAAACGTATTTTCGGGGAAAATGGATACAGCAAAAGACACATCGCAAACTCTTTCAAGGGCCGCCGATGAAAGACACCTGGTGAATCAGTAGAAGAGGCCTAAAGGACTGCATTCCTGCCATACTGTGGAGCAACTAGCAGCAATTTAAGACGTCTGCTGCAGAAACAGGGGCTAAGACCAGTGTTCCGGCCCGCTCCAAAGGTACGAGATATGTTGCGCCCTGTTAAAGATGACATTGCTCTTCGAGTGTCTGGCGTGTATGGTGCGCCCTGTGAATGTGGTAGCGTGTGCCGCTCAGCCGCCAGTTTCGTCATGCTTGGCCTCCAACGTCCCCAGACCTCAGTCCGTGCGATTATTGGCTTTGGTCTTACCTGAAGTCGCAAGTGTATCGTGATCGATCGACATCTCTAGGGATGCTGAAAGACAACATCCGACGCCAATGCCTGATCATAACTCCGGACATGCTTTACAGTGCTGTTCACAACATTATTCCTCGACTACAGCTATTGTTGAGGAATGATGGTGGACATACTGAGCATTTCCTGCAAAGAACATAATCTTTGCTTTGTCTTACTTTGTTATGCTAATTATTGCTATTCTGATCAGATGAAGCACCATCTGTCGGACATTTTTTGAACTTTGGTATTTTTTGTTCTAATAAAACCCCATGTCATTCCAAGCATGTGTGTCAATTTGTACCTCTCTATCTACATTATTCTGTGATTTATTCAGTTTTCAAATTTATACTGACTTTTTGATCACCCAGTATATCGGAAAAACAATTCGAACGGTGGTGGAGCGTTGTTCTGGCCACAAGCGCCATATAAAAGAAAGTGAACTTGACAAATCGACCATAGCGGAGCATTGCCAAGAAAACGGACATAAAATACAGTTCGAAATTACAAAAGTGTTGACTCATGCTTCTACATATTGGGACTCCGTTATAAAGGAAGCAGCCGAGATTCGTTTGAACAACAATAATTTCAGCGGAGACCAGGGGTACACACTCAGCAAGGCATGGGGGTGGGCGTTGGAAATTGAAAGAAAGCAAAGACGAGGAAGCGGTAGTTTCAAACATGGCGCCTGCCCTGGCGCCACCTGACGTCACCGGTGCTGCCACAGGCAATAGCTCCGCTAACTGCCCGGGACTATTTGATTGGCTGCTGATAATGTCAACATGCCTATATAAGCGAGAAACCGTAGCAGCTCCGGTAGTCAGTGAATTCCTGACGACGATGGCTGAGATGTTCATCGAAAGATCGAGTATTTTATTCGAATTGACGGAGCTTGAAATACGAGAACGTTTTATTCATCCAGTAATTGTGATGGCTATTGACATAATAGCTGAGCCTCCTACCAACGGTGTGATGAAAGCAATTCATCCTTGGGCTAGGTTGTGGATTTAGTGGGCTGGTTTGCAGTTTATCAGTCATCAGGTCTGACTTAATTTTGTTGTCATTTTCCATGATTCTTGTCACTGGAACGCCGAATTTCGCTAGCCGTTTATTCAGCATTACATGTGCTATTGCGTCTGCTTGTTGGTTTCGAATAGTGATTGTTACTACATACAGGAAGAAATGATCTACAATAGTTATTATGTAGCGATTTCCCGCTGGCGTCTCATTAAAAGATCTTAATACATCTGTAGAAAGGAATACAGAAAGACTTAGCTGCCTCTGGAAACATCTGTAGTGGAGCTCGTTGTTGACTTACATCTGCTGATTGTACACATGACAATAGGTTTTTACGTACTGATATACATCTTGTTTTCTTTTTCTCCACTGTGGTGTTGAGCTACACTCCCGTCTAGGGTTCTGTGACCTCCCCAAGTAGAAAACACGCGTTCATGTGCTTCCTTTAATATATCTTCCTACATGCAGCAGGCACTACCACATGTGGCGCAAGCATATTCTTCCTGCACACCGCATCATAATAAATAAAACTGTGACAGTGTTGTGAGTAGCTTGCAATTTGCATGACCAGCTAGTTCTATCTTCCATTCCGCAAATCTATGACCCACTGCTCGTATTACAACAATGTTTGTGCTAAACCCATCTGCTTTACCATGTATCTTATGCAATTTGTGAAGGACAGATTCATTTATTTTTAATGCTCGCTCTGTAAATCTGTTTCATGAATCCCTGAAACATAACCCCCCCCCCTCCCCCATTCAGTGATCAGTCAGTGCTAGAAATTTCTTGACCAACATAATATCACAAGTACGTCACAACATTTATTGTCACACCATTTATCAAACTTAATGTCTCCTTTCTAGTAGCAGAGTAAATACTTCCACCCTAAGACAACTGTCATGAAGCATAAGCAGTTGGATGCGCCTTCTCTTACACTTCCATATGAAGAGCGCAACCCACTGTATGGGTCCGAGGAACACGTGGTAAGATATTTTTCGTAATCTGAAGATCAACACAGGGTTAGCTGTTCATTCCTTCAGTTTCTGACACATGGCTTGACGTTCTTCTGTCAATTGCAACTTGACATCCTTCTCCAACAAATGCTTGAGTGGGTAAGCAGTATCGGCAAATTCCATTACAAACTTACTGCAGTAACAGCTAAACGCAAGGATTGTAAGTCTTTACTGTCGGCAGTGTTGGGAAACTTCAAATACTACTCTCGGATTCATTTTTATTTCATCCTGGATAACCATATGTCTAAGTAATTCACTTCTTGTAGTGGTAAAATACCACTTTTCAATGCTTATGGTCAGGTATGAAAATGGCCTCTTAAAAATTTCCTTCAGCTGTTACACACGTTCTTCTACATATTTTGCAAACACAGTTGTGTCATTAGGTTACACAACGCAATGTCTCGTCTTCAGATTCGTTAATTTTCAATCCAACAACCGTTGAAATGTGGCCGGAGCATTTGTAACCCAAATAGCATTTGTTTATGCTGATAACGATCCAAGGATCCGCAGATGCAGGCTTTGTTGTATCACTTGTAATTGATAATCTCTAATCTTCAGATTCAATGAAATCACAACGGAATCTATATTTATATCAGCATCTGATGATTTCTTTTGGTACTGTAGCGGTAACTGTTCCCCACATACTAGTGGTTTCCACACTGGTGCCATCGTTCAATAGCTGGTGTGCCAAATGTTGCGCTATTATTCCTTTGATACCAGGGTTGGCACTATTGCAGGTCGGTAAGTCGCTGGACAATGACGTTATACCTCTCTGGCGGAATGTATAAAACCTGGCAGTGGTTTAAGTAAAGGGGGTGCAGTGTGAGTCGAGCTGTGACTTTGTTGACAGTCGAGAACGGGCAACTCTAGCGAAGATTGCTGCGAGTCGAGTGCTGGCTTGTTGACATTGGTGGTTATCCACCTTCAGATGAGCTGTCTTCTAGCCCGGTGGGCAGAGGGGACTCTAGCACTGGTGCAACATGTGGCGTGCAGATGTTAAGTTGCTATGGTGCCTTCGTTTTCTATCATTCAGAACACTGACTGGTATGGCATGACTAGAATGTGAACAGGACTAGCTGAACTAAGAAAGACAGTGCCTCCTGTAGGTACTGAAGTTGTTTCTTTGCAAATGCTCATAAAACATTGTGATGAAATACATACTTCCATAACTGCCTTCCTTAATTTGACTGGCCTGATTGAATTATTATTTTAGTTTTTAGCTGCAAATTTCATATCAGACTGTGTTAATGTGACTGCCCGCAGAATAGTTTTGTAAATCCTAAAAAGCAGAGAGTTATAATTGAATGTGTTAACGGAGATAAATTGTAGTGTGTGATTGACTATATTCGTGTCCTCAGTATAGATTAATGTAGATTAAAACTGAAGAAACTTCAAAAAAGTGGGATTTTAAGGAGGTGGGACCTGGATAAACTGAAAGAACCAGAGGTTGTACAGAGTTTCAGGGAGAGCATAAGGGAACAATTGACAGGAATGGGGGAAAGAAGTACAGTAGAAGAAGAATGGGTACGTCTGCGGGATGAAGTAGTGAAGGCAGCAGAGGATGCAGTAGGTAAAAAGACGAGGGATAGTAGAACTCCTTCGGTAACAGGAGAAATATTGAACTTAACTGATGAAAGGAGAAAATATAAAAATTCAGTAAATGAAGCAGGCAAAAAGGAATACAGACGTCTCAAAAATGAGATCGACAGGAAGTGCAAAATGGCCAAGCAGGGACGGCTCGAGGACAAATATAAGGATGTAGAGGCTTATCTCACTAGGGGTAAGATAGATACTGCCCACAGGAAAATTAAAGAGATCTTTGGGGAAAAGAGAATCACTTGTATGAATATCAAGAGCTCAGATGGAAACCAAGTTCTAAGCAAAGAAGGGAAAGCAGGAAGGTGGAAGGAGTATATAGAGGTTCTATACAAGGCGATGTACTTGAGGAAAATGTTATGGAAATGGAAGAGGATGTAGATGAAATGGGAGATACGATACTGCGTGAAGAGTTTGACAGAGCACTGAAAGACGTGAGTGGAAACAAGGCCCAGGGAGTAGACAACATTCCATTAGAACTACTGACGGCCTTGGGAGAGCCAGTCCTGACAAAACTCTACCATCTGGTGAGCAAGATGTATGAGACAGGCGAAATACCCTCAGACTTCAAGAAGAATATAATCATTCCAATCCCAAAGAAAGCAGGTGTTGACAGATGTGAAAATTACCGAACTATCAGTTTAATAAGTCAGAGCTGCAAAATACTAACGCGAATTCTTTACAGACGAATGGAAAAATTGGTGGAAGCCGACATCGGGGAAGATCAGTTTGGATTCCGTAGAAATGTTGGAACACGTGAGGCAATACTGACCTTACGACTTATCGTAGAAGAAAGATAAAGGAAAGGCATACGTACGTTTCTAGCATTTGTAGACTTAGAGAAAGCTTTTGACAATGTTAACTGGAATACTCTCTTTCAAATTCTGAAGGTGGCAGGAGTAAAATACAGGGAGCGAAAGGCTGTTTACAATTTGTACCGAAACCAGATGGCAGTTGTAAGAGTCGAGGGGCATGATAGGGAGGCAGTGGTTGGGAAGGGAGTGAGACAGGGCTGTAGCCACTCCGCAATGTTATTCAATCTGGATATTGAGCAAGCAGTAAAGGAAACAAAAGAAAAATTCGGAGTAGGTATTAAAATCCATGAAGAAGAAATAAAAACTTCGAGGTTCGCCGATGACATTGTAATTCTATCAGAGACAGCAAAGGACTTGGAAGAGCAGTTGACCGCAATGGACAGTGTCTTGAAAAGAGGATATAAGATGAACATCAACAAAAGCAAAACGAGGATAATGGAATGTGGTCGAATTAAGTCGGGTGATGCTGAGGGAATTAGATTAGGAAATGAGACACTTAAAATAGTAAAGAAGTTTTGCTAATTATGGAGCAAAATAACTGATGATGGTCGAAGTAGAGAAGATATAAAATGTAGACTGGCAATGGCAAGGAAAGCGTTTCTGAAGAAGAGAAATTGGTTAACATCGAGTATAGATTTAAGTGTCAAGAAGTCGTTTCTCAAAGTATTTGTATGGAGTGTAGCCATGTATGGAAGTGAAACATGGACGATAAATAGTTTGGACAAGAAGAGAATACAAGCATTAGAAATGTGGTGCTACAGAAGAATGCTGATGATTAGATGGGTAGATCACATAACTAATGAGGAAGTATTGAATAGGATTGGGGAGAAGAGGAGTTTGTGGCACAACTTGACAAAAAGAAGGGACCGGTTAGTAGGACATGTTCTGAGGCATCAAGGGATCACAAATTTAGCATTGGAGGGCAGCGTGGAAGATAAAAATCGTAAAGGGAGACCAAGAGATGAATACACCAAGCAGATTGAGTAGTAAGTACTGGGAGATGAAGAAGCTTGCACAGGATAGGGTAGCATGGAGAGCTGCATCAAACCAGTCTCAGGACTGAAGACCACAACAACAACAACAACAACAATGTTGATAAAGGATTACTGTATTCTGTGTCTAATTCGGAATTGTTGTGGATGAATCACTGCTTTGTTAGATTTCATGTACAACGTTTATGAGGACAGGGACAGATAATCGTCTACCATGGTGGTTGTTAATGGCAGCCAAGTGAAACAGCAGACATTGATGCTTTATCTAAAAGGGAAGCTACTGTTCTCAATTTTTACAGCTCTGTGTGTTGAAAATTTTAATTTCGCAGTTCAATAAGAATTTCTGAATTTGGCTTTTAACTTTTCTTTATAACTACTTTTTTATCTATTCTATACAACGGTGCCGATTTTAGATATAGTTTTCGATTTTTGTCAGAAGTCTTTGTCCTTAATTCCTCTGATACTGTTAAGGATTTGTGGTCAGGAAGTATATATTCTGAAAAAAGAAACTTATGTGTGCTGGACGTTTGTTTGTGATACATTGCAAAAATGTTTGAAAACTGTTTTTTTTTTGCTTATGATAAAAATAAATGTATATTTATTGTTATAGTAACTCAAAATCGATCAACAGAACCTGTCTTCCTATCCTACAGGCAAGTAGTACCGAACTGGTTAATGAATTCTTCCGTAATTGGGTGTAAATGTTGGGGTGGATAGACTAGGTCCTCGAATTGTAGCAACGACTTAACTGGTGCTATACTCCCTGCACTTCCTAAATGCTCCACATTTGCATTTATTGCCACCATATTGGGGGCATTCTTAAGGCTCTCATCTGAACTTGACACGTCTGAATCATCCTCGTCTGAACCGTCTAAAGGTTGCAAGGATTATATACACACAAAAATATAACAGATATCAAAAATTATGAAAATGGAATAGGTACACGATTATGGAACTCACATTGTCATTTATATTATATGGAATAGTTACTGGCAAATCATATAACTTTGTAATCTTTATCAACCACCTGTTGTTAGTGCTGAAGGATATGCACAACAACATAATTTCACAGTAGAACATCTAGTAGATAAAATAATCGATTTTCTCGATATTACGACCTATAATGTAAATAACGACTATTGATGTTGCCATAAACAACTCTTCCTGTTACCCAACACCACACAAAATGAAATTCTTCTGATCTATGCTGAATCGTATACACAGTGTCCCACACACTCCTCTTGATGAACAAAAAGAAATTAAAATTATGAATGGAACTGGACACAGGAATGGATACAACAATGACATAATTTATGAACTTAACAACACAACCAAAAATAATCAATGAGCACGTCCTAAATCAGACTGCTACCAAACAAATACATTTGTTCGTGTCTCCTTTCATTCCAAACTGTATACCAAATTCCTAACCTTTTTCGTAACAGTGGTATTCAAATATTCTAAGCACTAACAGTAAGCTACAAGGGCGTCTCATTCACTGCAGGAAGACAATCAGGAAATTTCACAGCAAATCAGGTATCAATAAACTTTCATGTGACAATTTCCCCCAGTTCTACGTTTTCCAGACAGGAAAGAGTTTCACTATAAGGTACAGGGATAACAAGGATTCTTTCCGGTTAAATAACTTTGATACATCCACTTTTTCAGCACATCAGAAATAATAGAGCCACTCAGTCGCAACTATTAAAGAGAATCTACAGGTACTATGCACTGTCAGCAAACGACAGAAAATAAATCTTGTACAGCTTGAAATTTACATCCATACCATCACCTCACCACATCTCACTGTAAATGAAGAAGCAGACCTAGCAAACAGGTCATTTCTACACCACTTTAATGAAACTTCTTCAAACTAAAAGTGCTATGAAAGTGCTCCTGAAAGAAAGATAATAATTAAAGCATTATATAATTTACTAGTAACTATTGTATATATTTTAAACCTCAGTGTGATTCCATACTGATGAAAAATTTCATTTTAATAATCGGTAATATCTCTTATTTTTATGTATGTCTAACAGCTTTGAACTTCTTTGATATAAACTCTTTGACCATAACCTCTGTTTTCATTCGTAAACATTTTGGATATTATGAGTTTATGTGCTTCCGAAGTTATTGACATCTACTGCATCAAAGGCACCTGTATTTGCTATGATGTAAAGTACACAGTTAATGTGTAAAAAAATTGACATATTTTTGTATAAAATGTAATGAATTAATGTGGAAACTACATGGATTTTCCAGATGTATGTAAGTACTAAAATACTTAACAAAACATATCCCCTAGCAACTTCCAGTAGTTTCAGTTGGGTCTATTTAGACATGATCTCCAACACTGACACTGAAACATGTAATTATATGTGAACGACTTGAAGATTGGCAGAAGCTCAAGACCAGTCGTGCTTTAAGAAATTCACCTTATATTGTGACTGGTAGTGCTTATTATTCTACAGCATGGTGAAGACATTGGATGAGAGCGACAGCTTGATGATCCATCTTGGGATGTGCAATGACATAGGCTTCTTATGTTAGCTTACGCCGGTGACAGTTGATGCTTGTTGACCAAGCCCGTATTTATATGAATTAGGTCTTCCACTATTTCTGTAACGGCAGTGCTTTTCCTCGAGCACAAGGGGACATGAGGCATGATCGTTGAGCACTCGTGACATTACACCCTCGGTGGCCCCGTCCTCTAGCTATGTCAGCTGTACTGCAGCCCTGGCGTGGTGTGAAGGTGTCACAATTTCACTTTTCACAAGACACAGGTGGCGAATTCCCCAGTGTGAGCAAAGTCTGAATATGGCTTCTTTCGGTAGACCACCTGTGAGGAGGTTTCTTGCACCGTCCTCCCTTGACATCTGTCTCTTGTAAGGTCACAGGTCTCTTCCGCTATGACAAACAGTTCCGTAACACAACAGACGATAGTGAGCTCTGTATAAAATTTTCTTCATCTCGAAATGAACTTTCTCCTTCGGCAAGGGCTGCGAATATATATATTGCTATGGCAAAAGTTGAGACATTAATTTAAATTAAATAAAAGTATTAGCTTGATCCTACAATCGCTGGTTTGTTTTGCCTTGAGGGTACCAATTTTAGCAGCAGGCTACCGTAACCTAACTATTCTCTGATGCACAGTCCCAAGTTCACTTTCCAAGTAGGTGAGTGTGTGGAACACATTCTTCAGAATTGAATTTGACAACCGTCTCCCAGCGGATGGCCTGATGATGGTACTTGAAATTGAAACGCACAGCCAATAGGCAACATAAATGTGCGATTTTAGACAAAAGTAACAAGTTTTTCTGTTTGTGTTTGTCACTGTCTCAGTCGATAGTATGTCGAGATTTTTAATGAATGGAACTTCGAGTTTCCACAAACATAAGATATAAATTTATTGATAAAGGCTATAAAACCGAACTATAACTTAATTAACTTTCATTTCTAAATTTCAACCTTTCCATGCACATTCATTTCTTTCTCCACTGAGCACACCTATTGAGGTAGTGCTGTAGAGAGAAGCTGGGTTCTATTTCTGGAGGTCTGCAAGTCACCTCCTCCAGTGCACCCCGAACATGTAATGAAAAATTCTTATCTGGAGATATCATTAGGCACTGTAACTGCTGGGTTACATTCTTTGTGAGAAGTTTATGAAACGTGGCTGCGGGTGGTGAATGGACGTTGCTATTTATGAGGACTAAGTTTAAGTGAGTTATTATTCTCAAATTTCACAATTTTCGTTGAAGTACAGTTAGCTCTGTATCTTTTAGGAACTGATGCACATGTTTTTGCTTTCAGTGAATCGTATGTTAGTAAAAAGCACGAAATATTCCTTTGTTATATAGGTAGCACAATGTACTTTCGTTAAATGTCGACTGTCACTCACATTTATTAAGTTCATGTCTATTTTCCTGTTGTACCAATATTGTTTAACTATTCAGCAATAATTTAGAGGCCGCAAGTCGATTGTTTCGTCTCTTTTCGGATAATGACAATCGCTTACCGAGAGAAAGGCACCTCTGTTGATGGGGTAGAGGTGTCCCGCGGTGAGAACCAGCGGTTTCTGTGCGCGTACGATGAGGATTCTCAGAGCGTGCTTGAATCTCGCACTGCCCTCCACCCATGAGCAGCTGTATGCCGCCGTGGACACCGACGCTGCCTGTGAACACGTGTAGAACGGTTCCACTGTAAAATCATGTTTACACCAACACAAAACATTAGTACCACCCAACTCGCATACTGTGCAGGGAGTATTTGGATCACACAAAAGTGTCACTGACTTAACGAGTAACAGGTCTAGGTGCTAAAAACTTCTTCACTTTACTCCACGAAAATTTCGGCTTTTACATCGCGGTCATTATTTTAGTGTTATCTGAAACTGGCATTTTTATACAAACAAACTTTTTATAAATGATACGATGAATTTTTGTTGGATACCGTCCATCGTGTGTGCTTCCTTTCCACGACCATGTCTCATTTAAACTAAGCAATCTTTTTAAAGAACATGATGTGCACGTGGCAACCTTCACTGTCACGTCTTTTAACACCAAGCATCAGCACAAACAAAGTGGTGACTGCTGCGAAATCTACAGCTCTGACTGTAAAGCTAGCCAGAACTAACAAACGGGAAGTAAATTTAAGACACGCAACAAGAAACATATATTATAACTATGGTGATACGCAGAAAGCACATTTCCTTATACAGTAATGAAAAAACTTCCTAATTCTTCAAACAATGAAGAAGGGATACAAAATGGACAAGGATGACGAAACAGATAATGATGCACACCTGCAAAAATGAAGTGAAAAGACGAACAGGAAGGCAATATCTTTCCTCAAAGCCGCATTGAAATTTCATAGCTGTGTTAGTAAACAATTTCTTTTAAGCAGCACACGTAGTGTCCATGGCACGATAGCTGCCGCTGCTGTTCCCCATGTTTCAACATCTACCCGCTTACGCGCAAGAATGTAACTTTGCGCTTGACCTATACACATAGCCTACCGCAACTATTTTAAAAGTTCATAAAATCTAAATAGCTACCAAAAATGTACATTGGTAAGGCAAGCATTTCTTTAAAATTTCGGAGGTGTCAAAATATAGCTCCTTTTAATGCTAAGGCATGCCAATCATTTGACTTCGGTTCAACAAAACGCAATGCACAATAAATTTTATTTGTTCTTGTTCTGTATTACTCTGTACATGTGTAATCTTGTAGTTATTTCATGACGAAACTTCTACATTTCTCTTATGTACAGTTTTTAACTGTTCATTAAATCCTCCTTAACTACAGCGTTTGGTGGCATTTGTAACGCGAGTTCTCCATTCAAGCAAATGGCTTCAGTGCAAAGGTCGAAACTAGTCATGGTGCAAATAAAGAACTTTTAATGGCTGGAGCAGTTACCAGTAATTCAGTACATAATTTCGGAACAGAAGCGCTCTAGAAACATGCAGAAACTAGCAAGAAATTATACTCAAAGTAATGATCAATCTTTAGTACATCTTACATCCTGTATATGTCCATGGAAGTCCAGAAGTAACATAGTGCTGTTAACATAGTATCTATGAAGTTCTTTAGAAAATATATAGTGAAGGAATCGTGCTCACAATTCGTATATTGTAACTGGCATGCTAGTCTTTATTAAGATGAGTGAACAACAAATAAACAGAGAGGATCTGCCTAGTGTCAGACGTGGGACACATGAGGGGACTTATTTAGCGTCCATAATGCCTTGATAAGGACATACTCAGTACTCATATAATCGTTGCAGGCCTCAATGTGTACAAGTGCGTCAACAGCTGAAAAGAGTCACTCAAGAAGGAGAAGCGAAGTCTGAGTCCTGACCGAACTGAGTCATACCAAAGTCGAGTCAAGTAGGTACTAATTCAACGGAGAAACAAGTGAAATGGGTGGTCGACTCTCGAAGTCCGCTCACTCCATGAGGGAACTGTCTTCAGCAAAGACGACGCTACTGCCGCTGGGAGTTTACACAGTAAATTGAGGTGGACTGAGAAAAATTGCGTCACCGACTAGAAACGAATATTGTACATATCAAAGCTTCCTATTGCGTCGTAGGAAGAGAGTTCCTGCAGCAATAGAATTGCAATCTTTTCGACTGGGAGGAACGAGCGTGCCACAGTAAACGGAAAAGAACAGTTTTTGGTACAGAATTCGAGATGCGAATAAAGAGAAAAACATTTTACCCTTCGAATTGTGGCGTCATACTTACCTCTTCGGTTACGCTGTGAGCTGCCCAACAATAGAGGTAGACCTGCCCTCCTGGAATGGGAAGGTAAGAAGCGCACTTCAGTGCGACACTCATGTCCTCTCCCTGTAAATGAAACACAGTTAAATATATGTGTATCACTGATTTAGCTGTTTACTTTAGGGGAGATTTTAGGGCCCATATTGACCATAATTTTAAGTTGTAGTAAGTTTTCGCCGTGGTATCTTCGTCTTTGTTGCTAACCATCAATTGTACCTGTACCTGATTATGAAGCGGATTTGTCAAAAACCATGATCGCCGTAGACTGGTTTTGATCCTAATACGAAATAGTCGCCAATTACTGTTTCAATAATTTGACGACGCTGGTTTTGGTTGTACAAAATATGACACAAGGTATCAGATAACATACACTGGCGAACCAAACCTTTATGACCACCTTCTAACGGTTTTTGGGCCGTCTTTGTAACACATTATCACCGATTCTGCTTGTCATCGACTGTACAGTTCGTTGGTAAAGTTATGTGCACCAGGTATCTACGCAAAAATCATGTAATACCCGTAAATAACTGGCTGCCGATTTTTGTACGCTGTGATGTGGCTCGATATGGACTCAGAGAGGAACAATCGGATTCACATCAGACGAATTTGATGCCCAAGACATTAACGTCGTTTCAGTATCATGCTCCTCGAACCACTGTTGCACGATTATGGCATCGAGACGGGACAATTATACTGCTGATAGGAGGCATCGTCGTCAGGGAAAGCATGAAGCATGTAGGAATGTATGTGGTCGGAAGCTGAAATGGTGTCTTCGACCATTACCACAGGTCCCATGCAAGAACAGGAGCGTTTTTGTCATACTGTAATGCTGTTCCCACCAGCCTGCGCCCGTGGCGCGGTTACGAGCAGCAGTTCGCCTGTATGACAATGTTTGTGGAGTCAACCACCGACCTGGTGTAGCAGAAACGTGGTACATCTGTCATTTCCAGTGATACACCGTCCAATCTCGATGATCCCGAGCCCACTGCAATCACAATCAACGATATCGTTGGGCCAATGAGTCGACACCTAAGGATCGTTTGCTGCGCGGTCCAATGTTCAACAATGAGCGCTGAACGTTGAATTCCGAACCACATGTCTGTCCACCAGCAGAGTGTTATTTCGGCGGAGATGTCACAGATCGCCATCTATCCTATTTTACAGAGGATACAAGCTTCCAAACCCCAAGTTCTGTGAAGACGCGTAGTCGGCCGACTACTTGGCGTCTATTTGTAGATTCACTGCACTTCTGCCACTTTCTGTAGATGGTCACGGTAGTAGCACGTGAACATTCGACCAGCTTCGCCGTTTTCGACATACTCGGTCACACGATCTGCGCAATAATGATCTAGTCTATGGCAAAGTCGCTTATCTCAGTGGATTTCTCCATTTGCTGCGCATATCTTCGCTAGAGTAATCTTCCATCCGTCACTGATCAGTTTACATGTTTTTATTACTGCTTCGCATGCCCACAACGTCATCATGAGGCATCCAACAGTGCAGTGGGCAGTAGTACCCACCACTGGTCGTAATGTTTTGGCTGATCAGTGTAGTCCCCCAACGTAACAACCTGTCGCCTGCTCGTGGTCTCATGATAGACCTAGCACTCTGCATAGAGATTCACATTAGTGCACTAAGTACCGACGAGCTTACCCATTAGCGAGACACTGGTTCCCAGATGCGGGGCTATAAAAGTCTACCTCTTGTCGAAACAGCTTATCTCATTTATTTTCCCAATCGGCGTATCTTATCGTCATTAGACCTAATTCCCATTCATCTCTGCTCCCCTTATACACGAGGTCGTGCTGAAAAGCAATGCGTCCGAAATTGTTATTGTATTCTCAATATCGGTCGAGGTATTACCTGCCCTGCATATTATTCCGTAGACTATCCCGTTTCTTCGACACAAATTTTAGCCCTCTGCCGCAAGAGGGCTCTGAACTGCAGCATGTAACATGGCGGTGTGTACCGTAACTACGTTGGTACGTAAGGAACAGCTCAGAAAACTGAAAGCACGAATTCGAAGAGTTCGTCCACACATGGGGCCCCCTTTCGTTCAGCACGACAGTGCCAGACCACACACCAGCGCTGCAACATCTGCAACAATCCGACGCCTTGGGTTCATCGTCATCGATCCATCATCCTCCATACAATTCCGACATGCCTGCATCTGATTTTCATCTGTTTCCGAAGCTAATATAATGCCTTCGAGGACTTCATTTTGATAGCGATGAAGAGGTGAAGCAGGGCTGAGGTTATGGCTCCGTCAACAAATGATTCAAATGGCTCTGAGCACTATGGGACTTAACATCTGAGGTCATCAGTCCCCTAGAACTTGGAACTACTTAAACCTAACTAACCTAAGGACATTACACACATCCATGCCCGAGGCAGGATTCGAACCTGCGACCGTAGCGGTCGCGCGGTTCCAGACTGAAGCGCCTAGAACCGCACGGCCACACCAGCCGGCGCTCCGTCACCAATGGCTAACTTTCTACAGTGAGGGCATCAACAAATTTGTCTCTCGTTGGGAGAAAGATGTTCATTACCCGTGTGACTACGTCGACAAACACCTATGTTGACATGAAGAACAAAGATGTGTAATATTAATAATTTTTTATTTAAAATATAAAAAATTCGGAGGCACTACATTTCAGCATGCTCTCGTACTCTCCTTTCTGTGTCACGTGACTGCAGTGCCTACAGGCGTCAGTATACTCGTGTGAGGAGCCGTAATGATGATTTGGGTCAACCGGTATGACCATGAACGAGTGACTGTGTAATCTACCAGGAGATACTGCTCCTGCCTTTTTGTTAGACGTAATGTAATGTTAACTGTTCCAGCAAGATTTTTTCTTTCGGACTGAAAGATGCATAGTATACATCACATAACTGATAGGTTTAGAATTTTTAAAGACATTTTCGTGGCATTTTACTTGAACGTAATGCATGAGAATGTCTTAAGATACGTCACGAGAGAACTGATCTCATGCTTTGTTTTCCCTTTCTTTCAGTTTCCTTTTCAGACAATATATAAATTAGAGCTCCTAATTTTTGTAAGATGGCCATAAAGAAACCTAAATCACAATCTGTAATTTAGTACGTAGTGACTCGTTCTTGGTTAGAAATTTTACACATGATCACATAAAGTGAAACACATATGCCTAGTTTAAGAGAGATGGTCTTACGTATGTCGCTTGAAATAGCCCCATACATGCGATGACAACACTGCTAGCAAACTGCGTCATTGCTATGGGGCTCATGGCGTCTTGTACACGCGTGACGAACCTGGAACAAGGACGTAATTGTAAATGCTATGTGAAATGTCAGTGGAACTGTGCTACTGTTTTCTTTAAAACTGATGAAAATCATTACGTAGGACCACAATGGACAACCATTTACTGTATTCAGCTTCTTCAGAAATTATTCCTCCGACCTATTTGACGAATTGGTTCTTTCAGTCCCGGGTAACAAGCTCATATTTTCTGCATTTGTTGCCATTGTTAACAGAAAATACGAGAATACGCGCTGAATGATAGCAGCATAAACCGTGCAAAACGATAAGACAATACGTATTAATATACGTTTAAAACTATGCCAACAATTGGTTTTGGACGTCTGGTGAAAGTCTGAAAGGCCATACGCTCATAACGCTTGTCTAATACGTGAATCAGTATAGATTTTCGAACCTATCACTAAATATCTGGTTTCACTCTTGCACTTCTGTGTATTCTTCATGCGCGTACAGCACAATTCATAATTACAATGGTATGTAACGTCATAATCTGAGTCTGACTTCGTAGTCCGCTGTCTCGATGGGAGAACCTAGTTGTTAAACACCAGAAGTGTAAAGCTGTTCACAGTCTGTCATAAATGAGTTTCCATATATATGGAGATCATGAAGTATGAATATTACGTTGAGGTGTAACAGACCAAGGAAAAGAATTTTTAGCATCGAAATTACTGCACTAAAGGTCAAATGTGAAGCATAAGTCCAAGCAGTTTCCGAGGTGACCAGAATCCCTGACTCCGATTTGAAAAAACATTTCGCTCCCAAATTCTTTGGAATCTATTGGAATGAACTACTCTCTACATGGATGGGATCAGCTAAATAAGAAAATATCAATGTCTCATTGTGATGAGTCAGTTTTGTCTGGTAAAGACAAAAGGAGAGATTTGGTGTCCTGAAATTTGTGATTCACTGTGCTTATCCGGGTCGTGCAATGTACAACTGCCCCATATAATTATCTCTTTCCCGACCTCCCATAAACGTTTTAAGATTCGGAATCGAAATTCGGTAGAACACTTTATTTTAGGTAGTCTCAAAACTAGCAACGACTTGGGTCTATACAGCGAGTATCAAAAAGGATGGCGCAAACTTACACGGCTGAAAGTACACGATAATAGAAGCACAAATGTCAAGTGAAAATGGGCTCTAAAAAGCATACCATAAGAGCTATGAGATATTCTTGATTTTAAATAGTGTGGAAGAAATCTCTTACACTGCAAGCTCTTTGCTTTCCATATTTTGCGAAGTGGTAGTATGGACCAAAAAAGAAAAAAATGTCCAGTACACATGTGCTCTAAAACGCATACCTTAAAAGTCATGAGCGCTTGTTCATTAGACGAGTTGTGTTCCAAAGTACCGAAGATGAACAGGTGTACATAGCAGTTAGGGTACGCAATTTAGAGCGCATGTTTATTTGACTTTTTTTTCTGGTTTTGGTCCATACTACCACTTCCAAGAATATGGAGAGCAACAGAAGAAATTTGTTTCACAATATTTAAAATTAAGAATATCTCATAGCTCTTAAGGTATGCGTTTTAGAGCCCATTTTTACTTACATCTGTGCTTCTATTATCGTGTATTTTCAGCCGTGTAAGACTGCGCCAACGTTTTTGTTACACCAAGTATATTCAACTCTTACTGCGAAACTCAATTATTCAAGCAAAGAAAAAGAAGAATTTCGAAAATGAAAAGAAGGAGATTCGATTAACTGGTGTAAGAAGACAGTGTTTTTACCTGATGTGCTGTTTAGCTTTTACGATCTGACGGAAGTAATACAGCAAAGTAAAACTCCAGATAAAATATATAACGCTGTAAGAAGAACAAATGGTAATCCGAAGATCAGTATAAAATAAAGGAATAAAGTATTTTTATTACGAAGGCGTACTGAACAGTAATGCCCTAGAACCATTTATGTGAATACGCTTAAAGCTTTCTAAATAAAACAAACGTTATTAACATTCTACATCTTTATTCTTAATACCTACATATACCTAGCGACGAAGGGATTTCTGCCAACAGACTACTTGTTGATACCGTCACTGTACAGAGTTTGACTTCGTTGACGGAGCCACAACCTCCCCTCTGCTTGCACCGCTCCGTCACTGTCAAAGTGGTCCTCGAAGGTGTTATTTAAGTGCCGGGCGGAGTGGCCGTGCGGTTCAAGGCGCTACAGTCTGGAGCCGAGCGACCGCTACGGTCGCAGGTTCGAATCCTGCCTCGGGCATGGATGTGTGTGATGTCCTTAGGTTAGTTAGGTTTAATTAGTTCTAAGTTCTAGGCGACTGATGACCTCAGAAGTTAAGTCCCATAGTGCTCAGAGCCATTTGAACCATTTGTTATTTAAGTTTTGGAAACGGATGAATGTCGGATGCGGCTAATTCGGGACTGTATGGAGGATGATCAGTAACAGTGAACCCAAGGCGTCGCATTGGTGCTGATGTCGCAGCAAGCACGCGTCGACGAAGTTTTCTATCGTTAGATTTTTGATTACAAGCTATTTCTCACGCAACGACGTAGTTAAATTACAAACCCACATGTTACACCCTACAATGTGGAGCCCTCTTGCGGCAAGTGACTGAAACTTGTTTGAAGGAAGCGGAAAATTCGACCAAGTAATATGCTGACAATGAGAACGGGGTAAATTATAGGTGCTATTGGCGACAGAATAAAAATTTCGGAGGCATTACTTCTCAGCACGCCCTCGTAGTTCTGATACAAAACAAATTATATAGCACAATTTCAGACTAGAATAGCATAAAGAGTGAGATTCCTTGATCAAAATACTCTTCCTTACGTTAAGGGAATACATGTGAAAATTATCTATTTGCACTTTTTATTAGATCTTTCATGCGACACAATTTATATAGTAGGATTTGAGCT
This sequence comes from Schistocerca cancellata, assembly GCF_023864275.1. Classification (NCBI taxonomy): domain Eukaryota; kingdom Metazoa; phylum Arthropoda; class Insecta; order Orthoptera; family Acrididae; genus Schistocerca; species Schistocerca cancellata. The sequence continues at coordinate 256,104,202 of NC_064634.1, forward strand.
ACGTCGTTAACACTCAGGTCCAAACAAATGATGATTAATCAATTTTGAACAGTTCAGCAGAGTATCTGAGCGGGTAAGAATTAACCTAAAAGCCCGTACCTCGTGGTCTTGCGGTAGCGTTCTCGCTTCCCACGCCCGGGTTCCCGGGTTCGATTCCCGGCGGGGTCAGGGATTTTCTCTGCCTCGTGATGGCTGGGTGTTGTGTGCTGTCCTTAGGTTAGTTAGGTTAAGTAGTTCTAAGTTCTAGGGGACTGATGACCATCGATGTTAAGTCTCATAGTGCTCAGAGCCATTTGAACCAATTAACCTAAAGGTGATTGTTCTCTGTCATGTGTGTCAGAGTCAACAATTTCTTCAATACGAACTATGTGATCAAAAGTATCCGTATACCTGGCTGAAAATGACTTACAAGTTCGTGGCGCCCTCCATCAGTAATAGTGGAATTCAATATGGTGTAGGCCCACCCTTAGCCTTAAAGACAGCTTCCACTCCCGCAGGCATACGTTCAATCAGCTTCCGGAACGTTGCTTGGGGAATGGCTGCCCATTCTTCAGGGAGAGCTGCACTGAGAAGAGGTATCGATATCTGTCGGTGAGGCCTGGCACAAAGTCGGCGTTCCGAAACATCGCAAAGGTGTTCTATAGGATTCAGATCAGGACTCTGTGCGCGCCAGCCCATTACAAGGATGTTATTATCGTGTAATCACTCCTCCACAGACCGTGCACTATGAACAGGGGCTCCATCGTGGTGAAAGATGCCATCGCCGTCCCCGCATTGCTTTTCAACAGTGGAAAGTAAGAAGGTGCTTAAAACATCAATGTAGGTCTCTGCTGTGATAGCGCCACGCAAAACAACAAGGGGTGCAAGTCCCCTCCATGAAAAACACAACCGGACCGGAACACCATCGCCTCCGAATATTACTTTTGGCACCACACATGCTGGCAGATGACGTTCACCGTTCATTCCCCATGTACACACCCTGCCATCGGATCGCCACATTGTGTATAGTGATTCGTCACTCCGCACAACGTTTGCACTGTTCAGTCCTCCTGTGTTTACGCAATTTTCGCCAAGCAAGGCGTCGATTGGCATTTACTTGTGTGATGTGTGGCCTATGAGTAGCAACTCTACCATGAAATCCAAGTTTTCTCACCTCCCGCCTAACTGCCATTGTACTGGCAGTGGATCCTGATGCAGTTTGGAATTCCTGTGTGATGGTCTGGGTAGATGTCTGCCTATTACACATTAAAACCCCCTTAAACTGTCGACGGTCTCTTGTCAGTCAACAGATGAGGTCGGCCTGTGCGCTTTTGTGTTGTACGTGTCCCTTCACGTTTACACTTCACCATCACATCGGAAACAGTGGACCTGGGGATGTTTAGAAGTGTGGAAATCTCGCGTACAGACGTATGACACAAGCGACACCCAATCACCTGACCAAGTTCGAAGTCCGTGAAATCCGCGGAGCGCCCCATTCTGCTCTCTCACGATGTCTAATGACTACTATCGGCAGTAGGTAGCAGCACAATGCTCCTAATATGAAGAACGTATGTTTTTGGGGGTGTCCGGATACTTTTGATCACATAGTGTACCTTCCACGTACGAGGCGTTGCAGGTAGAGATCCATATTCTAATATTAACTGGGGAGTGACGACAAGTTTATTTTTTGTAGTCTGTAACGTACCTTTCATCTGTTTCCTTCACCTACGAAATGGGGCTATCGCTAATAGTAATGTTATCTTGAAGTTATCCACTGGATGTAGCAGGTGTTTCCTACCTGAAAGCAGATTGTTAAATAATTTAAATACACTACCTCCCGATAATCATTCAGTCAGATTTTCTATGAGCTATCATGACACATTCTTCAGAGTCTAATTCATTGCAATTATGTGAGGAGCCCTTCTTTGCATAAGCAGCTCGTTATTAAAGAGATGGATCCGACAAAACTGACCAAAATTGCGATTCAATTTGTCGATTATCTCCCCTACAGTCTGGAACCACGTGACCGCTACGGTCGCAGGTTCGAATCCTGCCTCGGGCATGGATGTATGAGATGTCCTTAGGTTAGTTAGGTTTAAGTAGTTCTAAGTTCTAGGCGACTGATGACCTTAGCAGTTAAGTCCCATTGTGCTCAGAGCCATTTGAACCATTTTTGATTATCTCCCCATCCGCCTCCTCATTATTTGAAAGTTCGAGGAACGCTCACTGTATATACTTAATACCGAGGAAATAAACAACTCCTGCCGGGTTTGGCCAGGGCCGCGTAAAAGGTGTGGAGGAGGCAAGTCCTCCAGGATGGGCATCTAAATAAAATCGCACTTGTCTTCCAAGTAGGCTGTTGTGCAGAGGGTTGTTCCCTCTCACAAATAAAATATGTAGGTCAGGACTGTCTACGCCTCGGAGACAGGACTATCTCACTGGTATCCGACAACGCGGTGGACACTAGACTTCTCTTTTGAAACCTGGAAAATCAGCTGCCTACACAAGCCAGGTTATGTACATGATTCGGAAATCACATTACAGTGCTTTCCATAATACTCTGATGTGAGAAAAGTAATGGGATAGCAATATGCACATACACTAATGGCGGTAGTATCGCGTACATAAAAAAGGGCAGTTGACTATCGGAGCCGTCATTTGTCCTTACGTTATTCATCTGCAAATATTTTAGACTTGACTACGGCGCACGGCGAGGATTAGCAGACTTTGAAGGCGGAACAGTAGCTATACGCGAGGGACATTCCATTTCAAAAATCGTTAGAAAATTCTGTATCCCGAGATCAACAGTGTCAAGACCGTGCAGTGAATACCCAAACTCAGGAGTTACCTCTCACCAAGGACAAATCAATGACCGAGGGCCTTTACTTAACGACCGAGAGCAGCGGCTTTTGCTTAGATCTCTCAGTGCCAACAGACAAACTGCGTGAAATAACTACAGAGTTAAATGTGAGGCGTACGTCGAACGCATCCGTTAAAGCTGTGCCGCGAAATTGCGTTAATGGGCTATGGCAGCAGATGACCAATGCCAGACCAGTCGCTTTTCTAACAGCACGACATTGACTGCAACCCTCTCCAGGGCTCCTGGCAATAACGGTTGGACTCAAGACTGCTACAGAACCGTGGAATGACCAGATGACTCCCAATGGTAGGGTTCGAGTGTGGCATGGACGGCGCTGTGCAAACTGATGGTGGCTTCATAATGGTGTGGGGTTTGTTCACGTTCAGTGGACTGGATTCTCTGGTCAAAGGGAACCGATCATCGGCAGGAAGTGGCTAGGTTCGGCTACTTGGAGGCCCTTAGCAGCCATTCAAAGACTCTATATTCCAAAACAACGATCGAATTTTTATAGATGGTAGTGTGGAATGTCACTGAGCTTTAACTGTTCACATTTGGGTTGAAGAACAAGCTGAACGATTCGAGTGAATGGTATGGCCTCTCAGGTCGCCGGACTTCAATCCCATCGAATATTTATGGGACATAGTAGAGACATCATTTTGTGCAAAAAATATTGCACCAGCAACACTTTCGCAATAGTGCACGGTTATTGAGGAAGCGTGGCTAAGTATTTCTGCAGGGGACTTCCAGTTACTTGTTGAGTCCATGCCACAGCTAGTTGCTGCACTGCGCCGGACAAAAGCTGGTTTGGTGCGATATCTCCCAATAATATTTTCACCTCAGCTTAGTTCTGTATCTCCGATTAAAGCACACTCATCCTGCGAGGATTTGGAGAGATTCACAAAGGCAGAATATTACACGAAATTGGAATTTGTGTATAACTTGTTGCCAATCCTAAATGTCAAATATATGTTGGGTCATTTTAAAGTCAAGGTGCGTCAAGAAGATATTTACGAACCGGTGATAGATAATTCAAGTGTTCATCAAGACATCAGTAACAGTGGCATCCACTTGATAAACTACGCAACTGAACAGAAAATACAGTAGAGCGTCGATTATCCGAACGTCGGTCAACCGAATGACCGCTTAACCGAACTGTGTACACGCTCGCACCTCTTACTCTCCCAACCTACCGTCCATCATCCCCCTCACTCCCAAACCAAGTTTCCCACAGTAGTCGCCGCACTGGGCCACCGCTAGCGGAACATTGCTTCTAATGGGGCCTTCACAAGGCGCTGCTGACCGGCCAAGCCGCCAGTCGCTGTGTTTCAACAATCAGCACACTTCTGTCGGCTTGGCACTGGCAGTAGAAGTAGCGGCAGTATCAAAGCTGTTCACAGCAACAGCTACGCCGGCTTACAGTTGAGGCGTGCCGCTCCGCGCAGTTTGAAAGATTGCACGTCCCCAAGAAGAGCTTCTCACGTTGCAAACAGTCACCTTCTGTTCTCTGTTATGATCAATTGTGTGCTGCTGTGTGAATAAGTGAACTTGACGATACAAAATGCTTAAACGTAAACGTGTTGTCCTTTCTATGAGGGACAAGTACGAGATTATTACTATATATTCTTACTGAAGTTGCCTTTGTATGTTACTTGTAACACTAAAAGAGATGCCTGTCTTTATGAATAAAATTACTATACAGTACTTCTTTTTGGCACATAAACATGTACAGTTCGATTATCCGAATAAACCAGTTTTCCGAACACCCATGTCCCCCAGTTACTTTGGATAATCGACGCTCTACTGTAACATAAAGGACATATATGACGAGAGACTGGCAAACCATGAACTAGCAAAAAAAAATGGCTATGAGCAGTATGGGACTTAACATCTGTGGTCATCAGTCCCCTAGAACTTAGAACTACTTAAACCTAACTAACCTACGGACATCACACTCATCCATGCCCGAGGCAGGATTCGAACCTGCGACCGGAGCGGTCACGCGGTTCCAGACTGAAGCGCCTAGACCGCACGGCCACACCGGCCGGCCATGAATTAGCAGATCACGTATCTATCCAGAAGCGTATGCAAACAATATCCAAGATACGAGAACCTACAGATGGTCAGACTTTGACATTGATCATTTCCTGGTGGCAACATGAATGTTAGATATAAGAAGGTGTGAAGAAAAGGTAAGCAGTATACAAATTGTGATATAAACAGATGAAATGAGACGAGGAGATGTAGAAAATGTTAGTCAACATCAGAAGAAATTCTAATTAAATGTGGGGGAAAGGCAGAAAACCGGGGTACGAACAGTGACCGGTGTCAAAAAAGGGAAACAATAAATAGAGTGATCACCGAATTTCTAGGTAAAAGCTGATGTCCGACAAGGTGTAGTTCAATCAAGTATGGCAGGCAAAATTTGACGAGGAGAGGTAGGCTAGAATATGAGGTTAGATTGAATGAGAAATCAGAAGCTAAAAGACAGGTCTACCAAAGTAGCGAAGGAAACGACAACTATATTAAGACCGGAGGAACGGAAATATTACAAAGAGCCGATAGAAGAAGAGGAAGAGGGCTACATCCATCACAGGACAATAAAAATAAACCAAAAAGTAGCTTAGGAAATATAAGAGAGACGAAAATTTATTAAAGAAACAAGGGAAAGTTTTTCACGAATGACACTGATGTACAACGCGACAGTCAGAATACTTCGCAGTGTTACTAGACTGTGAGAAACCCACTGATTCCCTTCCATGTGATGTGTGAGGTCAGTGGACAGCGAAGTATAAACGCCTGAAGAAGAAGAAATATGACAAATAATGAAAACTATAAAAACAATAAGGCTCTCTTCCAAGATAAAATAGCAGGAGAACGAATAAGAACTGGAGGACCGGTACTGGCAAAAAAAAACCAAAAAAAATAGGAAATATTAGACTCTGCCTGACGAGTGACAAACGGAAGGACTCGGCTCTAAACTAAAAATAACGGTGCACTATAATAATTATACAAAAATTACATTCAAAAAAATGGTTCAAATGGCTCTGAGCACTATGGGACTTAACTACTGAGGTCATCAGTCCCCTAGAACTTAGAACTACTTAAACCTAACTAACCTAAGGACATCACACACATCCATGCCCGAGGCAGGATTCAAACCTGCGACCGTAGCGGTCACGCGGTTCCAAACTGACGCGCTTAGAACCGCACGGCCACATCGGCCGGCAAAAATTACATTCCTTAATGCAATCTAGAAAATACGTAAATTATGACATAAATAGATCTTCTACTGAAGAGAATGAATACAATATTGCAGAAGGAATTACAGACGATTGTCAATGCGGTTTTAGAAGAAATAAGAAAAATTTGGCAGCAGTGGGGCATTGAATGAAGTCAGCGACGACGGATGCAAAATTTTCTCAACCAGCAGTCCAACTGAATTAGATGTCTCCGACGTTTGGCTGCTGTGGGGCATTAAACAAATCCAGAGGCGACAGGTGATAACTTATTCTGGACCGGGTGTCGTCCCTGTATTCCCACTTTGTGCTAGCTATCCTAGCACGTCCCATTTCTGAACATGATCTCCATACGGCGCACACTATATACTGTTCCCCCTAACCACTAACCCACTTGTTCGCAGTCTGTCTTTCTGTAAGGATTCCGATACTGTTGAGGATATGAAGTGAAATATCGTAACGTGTTCTAGCGTATATATATTATATAAAGATGGTATCTTTTCTCTTTGTCATTCACCTTCGTGAGAACAGACATCATCCCTAGAGAAATACAGATCAGCGTTTTACGCTCAAGCAGGCAACAGAGCAGTGTTGGGAACGTTGCGTCGACAGCCACGTGGCTTTCGTTGACCTCAAAAAACGTTACGACAGCGTGCATAAGGGCACAGTCACAAATACTTTCAAAGAGTTTGTTACGACAAAAGTTTGAACGTCTAGCAGAAATATGTTTAGAGGAAACCTATTGCAGAGTGAAGATAAGTACAGGAGTGTCCGAGAATCTTGTAGCCAGACTTGGTGTTAGACGAGTAGAAGTATTATCTATGATACTCTTTACTTTATATTTAAAAACGATAGATAGAGAACACAAAAATGGAAGCCCAGCTGAAATGACATACAATAAATCTGGTTCCATATGCGGACGATGTTGTTCTAATAAGTGATAGCAAAGAGAAGTCGTAGCTCATGACAAGTTCTTACGGAAATATTGTAAGGAAAACAGCGTTGCAAATTAACAAGCAGAAAACAAAATACATGGTCGGTTGAAAATACCGAATGACGGAACCCCACCGACAACTGATGAATTCGCTTTTAAAAAGATGGACACATTGAAATATTTTGGATGGTGCTTCAGTGAACGGATTAGAAGGGAAATTCAGAAAAATGCAAGGACTACAGCGACAAAGAGAGCCTATTTTGGCTTTCGGGACGTGCTGTGCACTATAGTCGTTTCCGTAAGGACAAGTTTTAAAACTGAACTGTACCAGACTATAACTCTCCCGCTAGCTCTGTGTGAGTCTAAGCATTTACGTTAAGGAATCAAGATGTACAAAAACTGCTAGTCGTCTACAGAAAGCTATTAAATAAAATACGTAGCCCCAATGGGGACGCCCCGTGTCAGGACTGGTGGATATCAAAAAATCAGTAACTCGCAAGCTGATACTGTCCGCAGGACGAACTAAAGGAGATTAATGCGCGCAGGACACCTGAATAGGAAGGAAGCGGAAAGGTTACCACGAGTAGCGTTCTCCCGATCCGTGTTTGACGGGGACAGTGGTGGAAGGGGGACAGAAGGGGCCGTGGAAGAGCACGGACAAGAGCGAAGGATAGTGACGGATGGATGTGAGAAAAGAAGAATGGACCACGAAATCCAGGAAGAGAAACGATTAGTAGAAGAATATAGAGAACGCATATAGACTCCGAGTCCAAAGCGACGTCATTCCCACCTTTCACTATTTATAAACAATGGAATCATACCTTACGTATGTCTGACTGGCAATGCATATTTTCCTTCCTGTTAGTTAAACTGTGCATACAAAGTAGGGTTTAGGATATTAATATTAGCTTTTAACATAATTTTAGTATTGTTTCATGCCAATATTACTATCTCTAAGAGTAATGGTTTGTCACCTAGACTTATATATACCCCCATTTTTATTCAAATGTCTGGTATTGATCTATAACGGAAATAACAATGTATATATAAAAACTCATTTTTACTTGTTTGTATCATATAAATTGCTAATGTCAAGGTAAATTGCATCTTAGTGGAAATGAACGCAATGTAACTACTTCTAATGAATTCATTCTTTATATAATATGTTTACAATATATTTATCTTGTACAATAGCTCACAAGCTACTGATGTCTCACATTGTTTGCTTTATGTATGGTGCGTTATATAGGGATATAGGGCCTGCAGATGGCATTTACGCAACGTCGAAACTAGTAGCCAAATAAATATAAAATCGTAAGTACAGTTGGAGGAATTTCATTTTTAATAAAAATTATATGAGCTGATTTTCCACCATCATCCAATTTAAATACGGATGTAAGAATTTTAAGAAGATGAAGATTTTACAGCGTATTAATTGCATTGTAGCTTCTAAGTAGGCTATTAATTGTCTACTTGCTACTGTGAAAAACGGCAACGGCGCGGTCACTGTAGATGGAGGACGGGCTCGCGTGACACGACAGTAGGTAGCATAAACACCGCATCCTTCTAAAATGACCTACCACACTAATTGTCTTGGGTGGGATCTGAAATTCAACCTCTTACACCAAGCTGGTATAACCTGTTGATGCAAGCGACGGTACGAAATGAAACGATAACGTCGTCTGTCTAGAGCAACGACAGTATTCGCTTTAACATCTTTTGATTTTTGAGTCCCAAATGCATACTACATAGCCTAGCAAGATATGTCAGTAGGGAGCTCATTCTAGATTAAACTGGCACAGGAAATAGAGGAGAACGAAGGAAGAGCAGCGCATTTCGCCAAACGATCGTTTCCTCAGAGTGAAAGCGCCGTGGCATTGCTCTGACACTTCCATAGCAGACTATACGAAAGGTGCACTGTGCGTCGCGGTGTGGTTTACAGTAAAATTTCCTAGAGCCTGCTCTCCTAGAGCAGACAACCGATGTACTGATTCCTGCTTGGTATATCTCGCGAAAATACCATGAAGGTAAAATTACAGGGATTCGAACTCTCACGGAGACCTACTGAAAATTATTCAGGGCTGGAAAAGAAGGAAGTAATACTGGTGCACAACGTATCGTCTGTCCCACAACATCAGGCGGTCTGCGAAGTGCAGATGTATAGTTTTATAGAAATATTGCTAAGGAACCATTTTCTTCGTGGCATATTACTGCACAACTATGTTTTCACCTTCAAGTGTGTCCTTGTGGTGCGACTAGTTTCATCAAGAACAAAGTTCAGTAGAAGCTGACTTGAAATATGCAAGGCATTCATGAAGTTCCGCTGTCATTTCATAATACCATAACTCGGGAAGTCTTTCTGATACAGCATTGTGGTTCCTTGTAGAACGTTTAGCAGCTCTCGAAGTTTCTGTCCGTAGTGCAGGAAATTCAGTGTACGACCGAAATGTCGTACACTGACGATATTCGAGTCCTACCCAGGTGGGGATCTGAAGTCCACCGTCAACAGTTCCGATTACTTCATTGATTCGTCCACGGATGGTAGAAATACTGATTGGTGTTTTGTACATGCTATCCTTAACGTAAGCCAACAAAAATAAGTCTAATGAGCTATATCCTGAGAGCATGGGGTCCACGCTATGACAACATAGCCGTATACCCACCTCTCAGAAACTGTGTCTTAGAGTCAACACGCACTTTCAAATTCTAATGTGGCGGTACACTATCACGCTGTAACATGATGGGTGGCTGCTCCCCTTCGATCTATGGTAGAAGGAACTGTTCGAACATGCCCAGGCAATATCGCTAATACCGAAAGTGTAAGCCTGTATTTTACGAATAACTATATAGTTTTTAAAATATTCTTTATAATCGGTACGGTCATGGGAATAGATCAAGTGTAATATATTGTGGGTTCAAAAAGCTTCATCTGATTTCACAAGGATATATCTTTTGGATGCTTACCGGTTTGTTCTGGCATCATAGTATTCATTCACCTTACACAAATGTCAATGCGACCTTCATACGACAAACATTTAGAAATTAAGTAAGTACAGAACCACACTCTTCCGAGATTTCTGAAGTTATTGACTCGACAGATGATACTATGTAGCATTGTAAGCTGCAGGGAAAGCTATGGACGCCTTCTATTTTTCCTCAATTTCCCCATTAAAAAAATCACATATCTTCAAATCACGTGACCCTAGAGTGCAATGACTCTTACGGTCCTATGCGTCGTTGAGGCAGCTCATTACTAAGAACATTATGGTGCGCAGTTGTAATTGAGGACACTTGTTATAAATGAGTGTGCAAAACTCCATTTGTTTTTTCGTCCGCCATCTCGATTAGGCACATTTGAGCGAGGTAGAACTACATGAGCTTGAAACTCACAGCTAGCGTTAACGAAATATTTTGATTTCGATGCGTTACTTAACATTCACGCCTAATTCCTATCTACACTGTTGTTGAAGAAATAATCTTGTGAAATTGGACGATTCTCTTTGAATTGCAAACCTGCATTTTGGGTTCCATATTTGACATACATATTAACCACTAACGTACCTGAGAATCTTTTGGTGGCTGTCGATGCAAACGCACAATCTTCTGTACATTCCGTCGTAATGTTTGTCTGTCGGCATTTGATCCCACCGACGAAGATTTTCGTTTGCCTCTACTGGAATCGCTTCCTGCTTCAACTTCAAAATACGTTCTCCGAGGATCTTCAGCTGAGCAACTACGAGGATCAAGATGGACGCAAACAGGCAGTCCAGAGCGAAGTTGATCTGGCTCACATACAGGCCACATACGCACTGGACAGTGTACGAGAATGGGTAGTAGTTACTGTTGTTGTCCCACGCGTGCTGCGAAAGTGGAAGCCGCCGATCTTCTGCATGCACAACAAGGGGAATGGGATACCAGACGAAGCACTGTGAGAGCATAAACAGCAGCATTCCCATAGTAATGCGGGACGCACGTCTGCGAGAGTCGTGCAGGATTGCCGCCAGCGCAGGATCCTTGGAGCTATCTTCGTCCTGTACCGCTATGAGACCAGCCATATCCCGTACCATCAAGTTGTAACTATGTGGGTCGCTGACAAAGAGAACCATCTTCATGAAGCCACAGATCAATGTCGAAGTGATCATCAACTGCAGAGTGGTTTCCTCAAGCTTCCCCAAAGTGCAGTAAACTGCTAGCAGAGACTCCACAACGCTCCACAAGCCCAGTGTGAATGCGAAGGCTGTGTACAGTTTGAACACTGAAGAGTGACCCAACGGCCACATTCCCATAAGCCACAGGTGACGGATGTTCAGTTTTAGGACTGAATGTCCACTTTCTGTCCAAGACAGCGGTTTTTCCACACCTTCCCGTCGATAGGATTGTACCTGGTCAGCAGCACAAATAGAAAACAGGTAGCGCATGCTTATATTCGACTATACGTGGTCTTCAGCGACGATGTAGCCTTCAGGCAGCTGGGATCCTAATCAGATACCTTCCGTAACTAAGAGAAGTGGGACAAGCTGACGGCACAGAAGAACTGAACGATTCAACATTCTCCTCGACCTTTTAACTTCTTCGAAGTGGAAGATCTTCTTTATATATGCATATGACAGCAGTTTGGAACATTTGCAGCCAGAGACGAAAGTTCTGAATTATCAAGTCACATTAAAGCATTCAGTGGATGATTAATTTAGTCTCCTCTGCTGCTCTTCGATCCTAGTTATATAATATAAACAAACTCAACATGGCAATTACCTAAATGATAGATAACCTGCCATGTATTGAATATAGTCTCCAACAAGGAGGGTAATTACGTCGTTAAAAAGTGATGACATTTCATACCGCAGTGTAAGCCATGAGTGGCAAATAAAACACCAAACTTCCATATCACAAATGATTATACCACTTCTACATTTATTAACACTGCACGCAGTTTATGTGATTTTTAAAAAGATAGTTGATAATATTTCTACTCACATATACAAAAAATGAAACTAGAAGTCAAATGTTTTCCAAGAATTGCTTGCTCCTGTACGCAGTGCGTTTGTGTCGTTCATATCAACCGAATCCGAGATGCTCTCTCCACCAAAACCATTACTGAGTTCTTTCACATTTCTTTGCAGCTGAGGTATTCCACATTCTCTAGTGGCCACAACAACAACGGACGCAACTTCAACATATTTCACGCTGAAACACGTATGTATTCAGTACCAGCGATGGCGAGCCATGAGAGAATCTCTGACCAGAGAGTTATTTATCGTTGCTAGTCTGCGCTTGACTGCGCGAGAGTGCAGTTCCGAGTTGGACGCAGTTGCATGTAGGGAGTCGCGAGTAGTTGTTGTTGCGAGTGGACGGTTGTACTGAGCGGACGTCGACATGGGTCGGCAGCGTACTCTGCATCCATCTCTGGTCACGATTCAGGACGAGGTATTTTGTTATAGAAGGCAATGAAGCAGCATTGCGCTCAGCTAATAACATATGTTGATTGTAATTAATTTGTTCAAGAATTCCCCCAATAATAAGTTTTTATAAAGTGGATCTTTTAAACAAAGTAATCATTTTAATTTAAAGAGTTTTTCCTATGCATTTCCTCCAAGAATCAGAATTAAATATACGTCAGCATTCCACGGAGCTGTGCCGAAAAACAAGAGCGGATATTGAGGGAGTTTACTAATGTAAGAATTTTGTTTTTTTTGTGTTCAGGTATAATTGTTGCACAGGGCCAAGAGTCAGCGCAGCTGCCCTTATAAAATTTACCAGGTTCATTTTTAGCGTTAATTTTGTGGGGACTTAACATTTTTGCATATTTTTATTATCATTGACTTTTATTACTGTGGGAAGCTAACATTTGGCACTATTTGCAATTTAATTCCATTCTTTTCATTTTCATATTTTTGTGGGAAGGTTACACTTTGGCTTTATTCTCATTAACATTGAAATATTTTACTTTATTTTTGCGGGGAGGTTACACTTGGTTCCATTTATATTTAATTATTTTCTTTTATTTTTGCGGGGAGGTTACACTTGGCGACATCCGGACCAGGATCGTATTTCTTTGAGAATCTTCTGATAAGTAGTCAGATATCTGCTCTCATTTACTTAATGTAATTAACATTTGGCGCAACGCTTTTACTAATTTTGTGATTTTCTTCCACGGATCATCGGCAATTCGTTGCTCTCTGTTGTATTTTTGTTTGTTGCTTTTTGCATTGTGCTTATTTCATTTGTGAATAATAGTGATTAGTGTAAAAATGCCGCGAAAGACTATTAATAGTGCATCGCGAGGTATTATGAATGAAATAACCGACTTAAACAACTTCACCGATAATACTTGTGACAAGCAGCGTAATGATGACAATCGTGCGTTCACTGACAATCAGTGCGTTCCGACCACTAATGTTAACTATGATTCTAGTGATGAACAGACGAATTCAATTGTGCTCTCTGTTAATTTGACGACAATTGATGACGCGGGGCGCTCTATTGTAATGAGCGCTGCCCAGCTTAACACACCCGGTTTGGAAAATTCAAGTAACGTACAGACAAATTTTTCTAATGAAAATGGACAGTGTACTGAAAGTACGACGGATTCATTTAATTCTGATTTAGTGAATAACAGTGCACATCCGACTGGCAAACCTTTTTGTGAATTGCAGAATGACCAAATGGTCGTACTAAACGTGACAATTGCAGGTACGCAATCAAACAACACAGAGAATAGAGTAGGTAATGTTACTAAGGATGAAATTAGGGCATTGGCACAACAAATGTGTAATATTACTGAGGATCAAGTTATCGCATTTTTACTACAACTCAGTGAAGGACCAAAAAAAAAAAATCAAACAACAGCACGAAATTTTCGACAACCATTTCAAACAACTTAGCAAAACGATTGATGAAAGTTTGAAACTGACGAACGAAAAACAAGACAACCTTAACGAACAGAGCAAACAAGTTAGTGAACAGATTACAGCTGTTAGCGTGCAACGTCACGATACGAAAGAACAGTTACGTGAGGATACTAAGGCTTGTGCTAATAACAGTAATGAAGAAGTTGGAACTGTTGCACAAGAATTAGGTAGTACACGTGTAGGCACAACAGAATCACGTAGAGACGAAATTAATGCAGTCACTGAACAAGCTCCTAAAAACGCAACACAGATACGCGACGAGTTTAATTTAAAGTCACCAGAAATTTCACACACTCTGAATACGGAAGTCGATGGTAAATTTGAACGTCAAAATAAGCAAATTAACGAACGCATTAAAGTAACAGAAATGAAAAACGTTTTTGCCTTAGCGACAACAGAATTAGTTAGAGACGAAATTAATGCAGTCGCTGAACAATGTTCTGAAAATGCGACACAGGTACGCGACAAGTTTGATTTAAAGTCACCAGAAATTTCACACACTCTGAATACGGAAGTCGATAATAAATGTGAACAACAGAACAACCAAATTGACGAACGTGTTAAAATGACAGAAATGAAAAGTGTTTCAGGTACTAATACGTCTCAGAATACGCCACGTTACGAGTATTTGTCACACTCAAATAGCCAGTGTCATTTAGGCAATTTACACATACTACGTGACTTAGAATACGATGTGACAGAGACTAATAAATTCTTATGCAATTGTGGACCTGTTCACACGTTGAGAGATGATAATGTTGATCACGAGTAATTCTTATCCATAAGAAGATCTAAAGTATTCGAAAATGACAAAGCACAGGTATACGACGAGTTTAATTTAAAGTCACCAGTACTTTCACACACTGCGGATACAGAATTCGATAAGAAATGTGAACAACATACCAAGCAAAATGACGAAGGTATTAAAGTAACAGAAATGAAAAATGTTTCACTGAATAACATAGCACAGCGTACGGCACACTCCGATCGTTTCTCACACTGGTACAGCCAGTGTTCAAATGGTTCAAATGGCTCTGAGCACTATGGGACTTAAAATCTATGGTCATCAGTCCCCTAGAACTTAGAACTACTTAAACCTAACTAACCTAAGGACAGCACACAACACCCATCCATCACGAGGCAGAGAAAATCCCTGACACCGCCGGGAATCCAACCCGGGCGTGGGAAGCGAGAACGCTACCGCACGACCACGAGATGTGGGCACAGCCAGTGTAACTTGAGTAATTTACAGAAGCTACGCGACTTGAAATCCGAAATGACACAGACAAACAGATTCTCACACAAACCTGAACGTGTTCTCAAATTCAGAGACGATAACGTTGATCACGAGCAATTCTTATCCGTAAGAAAATCTAAGGAACTTAATAATGACAGAGCACAGGTACACGCTTTGAACTGGATACGTCACTTTATTTTTGTATTTTTAACAGCATTGCCTGTAATGCAGAAACTAGAATTAGCATGGATACAGCAATTTGCTTCTGAATTTTTACCGCCATTGCCTGTAACGCAAAAGCTAAAATTTATTTGCAAGCGCGTAATAGACCTCAGGGGATTCATTACGCTTTAATGAATATGTGCCGTAGCGAGCATAGGGCCCCGAGCTGTAGTAGTGCTGTTTCATCTTTAGTTTTCTGCACTGCTGCCTTCTCTTCTACTATCCTTTATATCTATCAAAACAGCTCTTTAACTATTGCTCTACCTATAATTAAGAAAAATGACTAAAGAAAACCGGATAAGACAAGTATAACCGAAAAGTGACGATTTTTCATTGGACGCTCAAGAAAGGTCAACCACGAGAACTTTAATATCAGAGAAAATTTTAATCATCAGTATGTACAAAATTTTCAGCAGTCGCAACCACATTTTGGTAACAATAAATGTTTTTCACCACAACAGCATGAAAGTCAGCCGCTTAGCATACGTAACCAACAATACAGTCTACAAGGTCAACCAAGCTTTAATGTTTCGCCGCGTGCACGTATAGTCTCAGTCCCAACAAATAGTAACGCACAGCAAGAAGGAAATCAGTACGTACAGAAAACACAATATTTCAGATCCTATCGCAATGCGCCGTATAGAAATGACTATCATGACAGACGTAAAATCGATGAGCACAATTATCAACATACGTTTAATAACAGTCGGTCTTACCAACAGCAAAATCATCCGCAAGAACATATTCTCATGAATGAACCCGACAGTAGGTATCATCCAGAGCGTCATACGTCTGCAAGAAATAACAGAACAGTACAAATAGTTGGAATGCCACAGCATCCTCCCGAAAATAATAACACGCCAGATAGAATTTGACTAGATACAGAACAGGTTGCATATTCCAGTAACGCAAGCAATAATTTTGACACGCAGAATCTTGTTCACGAAAATTTTATTTGAAACACGCTTTGTTGAATGTACCACTTTTATCGCACCCAGATCTTACCAGAAATTTTTCCATTGCTACCGACAGTTCCAACACACCTTTAGGCGTACATATTTTTCAGGAGTTTGAAGAAGATGGCTCAACAGTAAGTAAAAACATCGCATTTGCAAGTCGCATTCTATCACCTGCTGAACGTAATTATTCTGTCGCAGAACCGGAAACATTATGTGTTGTTTGGGCTTTCACGAGATTTCGGCACAGACCATAGAGCCATACAATTTTTACTTTCGGCTAAATTCACACACGATAGATTAAGCAGATGGAAGCTTTATTTGCAGGAATTTAATTTTACAATTGTTCACATTCCCGGAACACAAAATGTTATAGCAGACGCACTATCTCGTTCTCTCAGTAACAATCAGCAAGACGTCGCAACAAACTTCTGCAAAGCAAATTTCAGCGTCATGTACATTCAACATGTGGCATTTGAAAATTTTATTTCGTCGTTGTTACAGGACATAGCACAAGAGCAAAGTAAAGACAACGTGTAAAGAAATTAAACAGCTTTGGCAAGATAGGAATAATGTTACCATTAGAAACCAATACACTGTACGCAATAACATTCTGTTTCGCCGCTCTCATCCAGACAGCAACAATTGGTTATTATGCATTCCTGACGAACTGGTTAACAAATTAATCTGGTATACTCATTTAAGTTACGCACATTACGGAGCTAGAAAATGTTTTCTTATACTGAGACATAACTGTTACTTTACGAACATGGAGAAACGTATTCGACGAGTTTTAGCGACATGTAAAATTTGCCAGAAAGCTAAGTCAGACACCACTTCACATATTCCTCCATTATATCCCATTGTACCTGTTAAATTGAGACATATGGCCACTGTAGACATTTTTGGTCCGATTCCCAGAACTAATAGAGGTTTTTGCTACATCTTTGTCGCTGTTGAACTCACTTCAAAATTTGTTACCTTCTCTCCGTTACGCAAAGCTACTGCTAAAACCGTTTCGAAAGCATTTGTAAAGCATTTTTTATTTCATGTAGGGCCTGTGATGAAAGTAATTTCCGATAATGGATCACAATTTCTTTCTGGTATATGGACACGTATGTTACGAACTAGAAAAATTTCTCCGATCTATATATCCAGGTACCATGCTTCTTCGAACCCCTGTGAACGATTAATGAAAGAAATTGGTAAACTGTGTAGATTTTACTGCCATAAAAAGACATATTGATTGGGACACACACATACACTCATTCCAGGATGTAATTAACTCCATACCAAATGAATCCACTATGCTATCTCCGTCTGTTATACTGAAAAATGTTGAACCACCTAACAAAATTACAGAATTAGTAAACTTTCCTACATCTCGTCGACTACGACACCATGAAATAATTAACATTGCGCTGAACAACATCAAACGTGCCACAGAACGCCGGAGAAGGCAGCAAAAACAGGTTTGTATACGCCGTGACTTTCACATTGGACAGAAGATATTAGTACGTACACACTATTTATCCAGCAGAATAAAAGGTAAGTGCAGTAAATTTGAACTTTTATACGCAGGTCCATATCGGATTCGCAGCATTCCTCACCCCAATGTTGTACACGTCGAAACTTTGAGAACGAGAAAAAGTAAAGGCAATCACCATGTCTCAAACATTAAACCTTTTATTGAGTGAACATACTTTATGATTTATCACACTGTAATGCCATTTCCTATTTTTTTTAATGACCGCTTATGCAATTATATTCACATGAACACTTACTGATGATTATCGTATTTATTTCTTGGCAAGTGCCCGGCAAGGTAAGGCTAGCAGGTCGCTCTTCTTGTCGTTACACATCAGACCGTGCACATTTTCCTTTTTTTTGTATGTATGATTGTTTTCCTGTTTTGTTTATATGCATTATGAAATAGCTAAGACATAGCAAACACCAGTTGACTTTGAAATTTTTGCTTTAAGATATCTCAACATCGTGACTACTTTACTTTTCTTTTGCTGCTGCATTATGATATTCTGTGTACATTTTGCTTTTGAACACTGTCTATGTTTCTGACATATTATGTTTTCTGTCATGTTATGCTGTATGCTTAGTTATGTTACTATAAACCAGTTTTTATCTAATGGTTATATGATTTAAATGCAAGACATTAATCTTTGTTCATCAATTTCAGAAAAAAATGATACGTGAAAGAAATAAATAAAACAGAAATGGGAATTTCATCTATGGAATAGACGAAAGAAGATGCAAAAACCTTATGAGGAAGAGTAAATGGATCAGAATTAACAAGCATTAACAAGAATATACTATACACATCGTAGAATAGCAGTCTTAACTAATTTATTCTTTCAGATTACGAGGCGATTGATGCAGGTTGTCAGACAGAACTACACATCTTAGTTTTAGTGATGAAATATGATAGAAATAAGGAATAAGTGTATAATGAATAATGAGGTGATTTTTTGCAGATGATAATGAGTGGTGAATAATAATGATGAGGAATATGCTACTATGAATAATGAAGTTTTTTCTTTACAGGTGATGAGAATAATGGAGTTATGATAATATAGATAATGAAGTGATGAATAATGAAGTCTTTTTCTTTACAGATGAGGATATTGTTGAAGTTATGTATTTATGCTATGTAGTTATTTAAGTATTTGTTGCAGTTCGTTTTGACAGTAGGTATTTTGTTGCTTAGTAGGATGAATGAAGGTTTTGGAGGGGACAGCTATGGAACACATTTTTATACACATTTGACTACCTGTTAATTCGAAGTTCACTACTTTTCAGCATAATATGCGTTTCTTCTTTCAGCTCAATAATCCATTTTGCATTTTTTCCAGGAGAAGCTTTTCATTATACTTACTAAACCTGTTACTTATTAAACCTGTACTAGTAGTTGCATTTTTTTTACCCAGTTGTGTCTATCATTTACAAATGAGATCACATATACTGCCTTGTTTCATAACCTTGCTACAGCTGACTCATGACGAATGACGTTACACATTTTCATTTGCAGCAATAACTCAAAAGCAAACAAAGTAATTACCAGTCCTAAATAATGCTACTAGTTTAAGAGAATTCTGAATAATACTGATCAGCTCTGAATACTATGTCACTTCAGTAATGACTTCTTAATGATACAAAAAAATAATGCTTTGTAACTGGCCAATAAATGCCACTGTTTATTGTAATAAGATTACTTATGATGCCCATGATTATTAATTATGTATAAATGCTATGACAGTAATTAACTGATTTTCAATAATGACTTCTTAATAATACTAAAAAAAATGATGCTTTGTAACTGACCAACGAATGCCACTGTTTCTTATATTTTAAATTTGTATTATGTCACTTTTATGCTATATATATGAATACTAGTAGCTTGATGCTACACTCATTAGCTCTTGTTTTGAATAATGACTTCTGTTGGTTTGTAACTGGCCATTGATTGCCACTGTTCGCTGTAATCAGATGATTTATGAACATTATTCTGTAATACTTCATACATGGTACAAAATGTTCAGTAACTGGGCGATGAGTGCCACTAATTACTTAAATCATTTGTTAGACTAGTGTAATTCTCATTGAAGACTAATATGTGACTTAATGTCCTTCACCTTCTGACCTGACTACCCTGAATTACTGCAATATCCATTTGTCCTGTATATCCTCTTGATCATGGAGCACTATATTTGGTTTTTGCACTAATTCTACGTTTGTGTGCCTTGTAAAAGCGTGGTGTTGACACGACATGCTGTCCACCATCGTGAGCGATGGAAACGTTATTATGGTCCCACTGTTTGGTGTACCTGATGTACTGCCAAAATGATAACATGGAATATTACTACGAGATTTCAGTGTCTAGGCTACGCTGATAAATACTTCTGGGAAAAGAACTGCAGATTGTCTCACTTGGTGTTGTACTTCTGTGGAAAGATATGGACTTTCAGTGCAGCTGCGTGCAACCTAAAGTGCTACATCCAGGATGCAATCTTTCCCTTTCCTATCCTAATTCTTGTAACATATGGAAAAACATTTTTGCTAACATGATTTATATTCATGGCCTATACATTTTTTGTTAATTTGCTGATATATTCTGTATTTCAGTGCGTGTGAACTTTTATCATTTTTCTAACATGATTTCTACTTATTGTATATACATTTGTGATTTGCTGATTTTCCTAACATGATTTCTACTCATTGTATGTACATATCTTTTTTGATTTGCTGGTATATTCTGAGTTACAGTGCGTGTGCGCTTTTGTCAATGAGATTTGTAACAAGATTTCTACCCATTATTTTGTGATTTGCTGATGTATTCTGAGTTACAGTGCGTGTGCACTCTTGTCATTTTTCTAACATGATTTATACTCATTGTATGTACATTTTGATTTGCTGATATGTTCTCAATTGCAGTGCATGTGCACTTATGTCACTTGTCAACATGATTTTTTTGCCATTACGTTTATTTGTTGTGAAAATGCTAAAGAGTTTTTCAGTGCGAGTGCACTCTTGTCATTTTTCTAACACGTTCTCTACTCATTGTATGTACATTTTTTGCATTACAGTACATGTGCACTCTTGTCATTTATCAATATAATTTGTATATACATTTTTCTGATTTGCTAATATGTTCTGTGCTCATTGTATACATTTTTTGTCATTGTCTGAAATGTTTTGTACTCGGTGCATGTGCACCACATTTACTTCATGTTCTACATATGTATATTCTCTGTAACTGTAAAGTTAATTAGTTACGAAAAAATTTGTTACTCATGGCAAGTCCAAATGACTCACCATCGCTTCCAAATTTGTGCCCCCCCCAGTGGAGAGTTATGAAACACGTATGTATTCAGTACCAGCGATGGCGAGCCATGAGAGAATCTCTGACCAGAGAGTTATTTATCGTTGCTAGTCTGCGCTTGACTGCGCGAGAGTGCAGTTCCGAGTTGGACGCAGTTGCATGTAGGGAGTCACGAGTAGTTGTTGTTGCGAGTGGACGGTTGTCCTGAGCGGACGTCGACATGGGTCAGCAGCGTACTCTGCATCCATCTCTGGTCACGATTCAGGACGAGGTATTTTGTTATAGAAGGTAATGAAGCAGCATTGCGCTCAGCTAATAACATATGTTGATTGTAATTAATTTGTTCAAGAATTCCCCCAATAATAAGTTTTTATAAAGTGGATCTTTTAAACAAAGTAATCATTTTAATTTAAAGAGTTTTTCCTATGCATTTGCAATTTAATTCCATTCTTTTCATTTTCATATTTTTGTGGGAAGTTCCACTTTGGCTTCATTCTCATTAACATTGAAATATTTAACGTTATTTTTGCGGGGAGGTTACACTTGGTTCCATTTATATTTAGTTATTTTCTTTTATTTTTGCGGGCAGGTTACAACGCTAGTTTATATTTTCAGCGGATACATTTTTTTCAAACGGTTCCAAATTGACTACACCTCATTAGATTTTAGATATAAATAGTATTTTCAGTCTGGTGTATCACATATCTGCACTGAATTTTGCGTTTAATAATTTACAGACCTCAGTCTCTAACAGCTTCGATGCCAAAGTACTGAGTTAAACAATAAATTTCGCGTGATACCAATGAAATACATTTTAACACAAGTTTGGTGAACAAAGTTCCCTATTCGTCCTGTGTTAAGTTGTTGCTAGTAAAATTTATTAATATATTTCACCGTTGTGATATTACAATGACCCACGTGGCATAGTGAGCGTAGACTCATTTCGGTAATTTATACGCACAATGTTAACACTTATTTTACGAGAATCTGTGCTTGTTTCTGTTCCGGAACTTATACTCTGCGGGTGTCTCTCGTTTCGTTTCGTTTACGCAGTAACTCCAGCTCTCTGAGAAGGCCGATAGCTGCGTCGTCTGTAGACAATGTCAGAGGCCTAGATATCCTATTTATTATATATCTATACACTATATTACGAATAGTGGCAATCTTATCATACATGCTATACGCATTTACCACCTGTTTTAACCGGATGCCTTTTATCCGTCTGCTTTATTCTATGATGCCTTCCGTCCTCTCCCTATCTGCTACGCTATCCGTAAACAAGTAATTTATTTTGATCAGCACTGTGTAGATGCGTCAAGTGATTCCCATAAATTGAGAAAGACATCATATAGCACAGCACATTAATTATTCTTAAAGCGAAAATTCTCTCACGAATTATGCTTTAGTAACTACTGAGTTATCTGTCAATAAACTATATGGTAGGTTGGCACGTTTTATACACCTGTCCCACGATACTTCCAAATTCTCACATGTTCTAATATCTGTTTTAATATTCTATATGTATGTAAACTACAGTTGCTTGCTTGCCTCCATCTGGATATGCTGGATACCACTAATACGTACAAGGTAGACTCATAGACTCACGTGGAATATATATATATATATATATATATATATATATATATATATATATATATATATATATGTGTGTGTGTGTGTGTGTGTGTGTGTGTGTGTGTGTGTGTGTGTATATATTTCGTGAAAATTGTCTGAATTACAATGAATTGAAGTTAAGATGCCTGGTGAACAGTGGCTTTACCAGTACCTTAAGAACGCAGTAGCTGGGATGTAATTTGCGTGTTGTGTGATGTTCCGGTGGTGGAAGACGTAGCTGGAAAAGGAAAGATTGTGCGATCAAATCCTGGGCGATACACATTTCGGAATATGGCGACAATTTCAGACTGCCAATTTCACCGTCCCCCAGAACAGGAATCGCTATTTCCACTCTAAATTCACTGCAAATTCTTCGAATGACGGGCAGTACGTTATTCAACTTCGAAATATCGTAATAAGTATGACCAATAACGAAAGATAACCACTTCGTCATCAGGCTGTGATATGAGACTTGGAATTTGAAATAATAAAATATTTTTAATCTATAGCTTCCCCACGATTGTTTGAGAACAATTCCTTGGTAAAGAGACATGTGGAGCCGTAATATGCGTTGTTCTATTTTTATACTAGATGTAACCGTTTCCCAAGAACTACTTCAACAACTTCGCTTCGTGTACACGCAGTACGTTCGTTCAGCAACGCAGCAAATGACTCTACTTTGAGCTTTTCCCATCTTTGAATCAAACCTAGATAAAGACACGAAACTTTGGGCGACATGGCAGAGAAGCCGGCCAAAAAGTGACCGAGACAAAGAGTTGCGGCAATGAGTGTCAACAGTATGCCACAGTTCGTTCTAAAGTTCACAAGATGTGTATTGTAGTACGAGCTGAACTTTTACGTTTCGCGTGTTTTTTGTAAACATACTACTTAAACCACGATGTGCTCCCGCCATTACCATGAGATGTCACTCAAACGTTGATTCAGTGTGGAACACACAACATTCATGCCTCCAGATGACGTTCCTGCCGTGCGCTGCTTACACCGCTTACGTTACGTGAAAGCGAAGATTTTCAGTTACTAAAAGTTGTTCTCTGAAATTTAATCAAAACTCTACGCAGCAGCCTAATGTTCACTCGTGTTATGGCTTGTCAGATGACGCGAAGGATGTCACACAGTCATTCACACTGGTCCACAGTGGGTAGCCTTACATTAACTATGACCACCTGTTATCTACGGACTGAAGACTTGTGTGTCAAGAAGAGAGACCTTGCGCCTGTTATCGAAACTGTTTTATGTGAACGGAAGCAATTACAGCGCGCGTTTAGAGTATCGCCAAGTGAAAAATCTGAGACGCTCGATATCATTATATGATTTACAGATGACGATAATGAAATTTTAAAACACGGTTGAGCTTGGTGTGACACCTAGAAGAGGCAGGCTTCCGATATCTGTGGAAGTTATTGACGAGATTGAGGTTGCTGTAAGTGACCCATCAGCAAGTGCCCCAGATAGTGTTAGTGCTCGTGTAGTATCACAAGAAGTGACCATCCTACCGTCAACAGTACGGAAAGTTTAGCGGCCTATTTTACCTTGCTGCCCAAACACGATCTAAAAGGTACAGAAACTGAAATATCATGATTCGCGGCAACGTTCTGAATTTGTTCTTCGGTTTCTGGCATGATTCCACGTTGATGACATATTGCTGTACATTATTCTGTGGTGTGATGAGGCACATTTTACACTACAGGGTGCAGTGAATACACGTAACTGCCGAATCTGGAGTGCTGCTGAACCGCGTGTTGTGCTCGACGAGCCACTGCACACGCCGTTTGTGACTATCTGGTGTGGATCCACAAGCACTTTCATTCACGGTCCGCTTTTCTTTGAAGAGAGCACACCCATAGGTCCTTTCAGGTATACCCTGACTGCTGCACGATATCGAGACCTCCGCCTACAACATTGTTTCCCGCTTTAGAAGAGCCCGTTTGTGTTGGAAGATCTAGTTAAAGGAAATTTCGACGAACGTGTTATCATCAGTGGTATATCAGATGCGTGGCCTGAAAGACCACTTGACCTGAATATACATGACTTTTGCATTTGGAGATACCTAAAAGAGCGCGTTCGCTGGTACTCGTCCGATATCTATCTGGTCTGAAGGCGAATAAACAGATACACGTTGTCCAGTTTCTACTGGAACCTCTGCGAGCAGCTGTTGGTCACGTCGTTTTACGGATACAGTACCTAGTCGACGTCTCCGGCGCTCTCACTGAACATATCGTGCAGTCGACAATTAATAATAAAATCAACACTGTGCCTGTATCAATTTTTTGACTTAATCTGCCCTCGTCTGTACCTAATCCCTACATGTGAATCATTTCTTTACGTCTTCCTTCCGGTCACGGCACCAGATTAGCACGTGGTACCAAAAACTGGAACGTATTTTTGCAGAGTAATTGGTTTCGCATTAACGCATTAGAAAACGTATAAGTTTCTCTGGTATACTATAATTGCAGCCCACACTGGATCTCTGTAAGTAGCTGCACCTTAATTACAACCACACGATAATTCGAACTACTAGCGAGTAGCAGGGCTCGGTCACTAGCTCAAAATATTTGTCTCTAAAATATGAGATCCGTGACTAGCATGACATTAGGCTGGTTTAGAAAATGAATACATTTTTCTCGAAATGTTGCTCTTATTTGTGTCATATTTGTTCCTTACGTTTATGACCTTCTCTAACAGCGTAACCGCTCTTGTAAGGGATAGCTTACTTTCATATTAAAAGACTGTCTAGCTACCAGTCGTATTGCATTCTTTCCAAGTCAGATCCCCGTGAAGGTTTCCCATTCTTATATTTCTAGTTTGCAAAATAGTTGTTATTCCCGAATTCCACTTCACAGCCGTCAACAAAATATTGACAGGACTTTTTGTCTTGGGTCACTGTGGTTATTAGTTCTTTTCGCTCGAACTTACGTTGATCTCATCTCTGACCATCAAAAGAAGAATTGCAATATCTTGCTGTGTTCATGAATATCAACCAAATCATTTTACTTTTCAGTCACATAACAGAGTGTCACATCAGAGTGAAGAACAGACAGTAAGTAAACTGCGCAGGTCCTTGTCTCCTCGTACGTATATCAGATACGTTGCTCGGTAGACCTAAACAGTCACTGAGTTGGTCAGAGGTTCTTCTCTTGTACAGTGGACTGTACAGCTTAAGTTCACATGTGCAGCAACTTACAAGGGAACCTCCCCATCGCACCCCCTCAGATTTAGTTATAAGTTGGCACAGTGGATAGGCCTCGAAAAACTGAACGCAGATCAATCGAGAAAACAGGAAGAAGTTGTGTGGAACTATGAAAAAAATAAGCAAAATATACAAACTGAGTAGTCCATGTGCAAGATACGCAACATCAAGGACGAAGTGAACTCAGGAGCGTCGTGGTCCCGTGGTTAGCGTGAGCAGCTGCGGTTGAAGAGTTCCTTGGTTCAAGTCTACCCTCGAGTAAAGAGTTTATTTTTTTTATTTCCACACAATTATTATCTGTCCGTCCGTCCGTCCATCCGATGCGAGGTAACTGCGCCGTTAACGAGGCTCCCTGGCTGGCAGTTGACTGTTCTCTACTTTGGACAGGAGTGCATTAAATACGTGAGATGTATTCCGTGGGCAATATGAATCCAGCAAATATAGCTCGCGACTTCAATAACAAGGTCAATAAATATTTTCCGAACTGTAAGTTTGCGGTGCGGCCGCAAAACATAGACACTAAACTTATTACAGTGAACAGAGACGTCAATGAACGAACGGACAGATCATAAATTTGCGAAAATAAAGGAAGAAAAACTTTGACACGAGGGAAGATTTGAAGCAAGGACCTCTCGCTCCGCAGTTGCTCACGCTAACCATGGGACTACAGCGCTCCTAACCTCACGGTAACCTTGATGTTGCCTATCTTGGACATGGACTACTCAGTTTGTATATTTTGCTTATTTTTTTCGTAGTTTCACACAACTTCTTCCTGTTTTCTCGAATGATCTGTGTTCAGTTTTTCAAGGCCTATCCACTGTGCCAACTTAAAACTAAATCTGAGGGGGGTGCGATGGGGAGGTTCCCTTGTTAGTACTACAATATTGTCCTCTGAAGACCTACTCGTGGGGCATTTATCCTTAGACAGCTGTAGTACCTGACTACAAAGGGACTTTTCATCGATAAATGAAGTTTGGTGATACTTCAAGAGCGCAAAGCGTAAATTATTATGCGCATCTTTACTAGTAACCTTGTAAATGTTGCCATTATTATGAAGCTCAAGTAATATACTATTGGACTGTGATACAGTGTAAGTACGCTATGTAAGTAGGCTGTTTAGGTTCTTATATTGGTAACGCCGCCGCCACGTAGCGCTCTCTGTATGAAAATCACTGGCTGTGCTGTGTGCAGTCTGTGGCTAGTTTGCATTGTTGTCTGCCATTGTAGTGTTGGGCAGCGGCAGCTGGATGTGAACAGCGCGTAGCGTTGCGCAGTTGGAGGTGAACCGCCAGCAGTGGTGGATGTGGGGAGAGAAATGGCGGAGATTTGAAATTTGTAAGACTGGATGCCATATATATTATGATTATTAAGGTAAATACATTGTTTGTTCTCTATTAAAATCTTTCATTTGCTAACTATGCCTATCAGTAGTTAGTGCCTTCAGTAGTTTGAATCTTTTATTTAGCTGGCAGTAGTGGCGCTCGCTGTATTGCAGTAGTTCGAGTAACGAAGATTTTTGGTGAGGTAAGTGATTTGTGAAAGGTACAGATTAATGATAGTCAGGGCCATTCCTTTGTAGGGATTTCTGAAAGTCAGATTGCGTTGCGCTAAAAAATATTGTGTGTCAGTTTAAGCACAGTCCTGTATAAATGTTCAAAGGAGACGTTTCATATATAATGCTGCTTGCTTCGCAAATCTGCATTTTTATTCATTGCTGTTTGCGTTAATTGTTTTGTGCTGCTGCATTGCCTCGTCCCTTAGTTTAGCATCTGAGCTCAATAGATTTAAGTTAGCTTAAGAGGGGTAGACTATATAAGAAACTGACTATGGAGAATAGGTAAAGAATGCATTGCGAAGTTATATGAAAAAGATTTGGGTCAAAATGAGTATTGTACAATCAGAAATAATTATTTTGAAAGAAATATGAATAGAATACAGAAAGCAGGTATAGACAGGACTTTTTGGGAATAATGATGAATGAAGGGAGATCTCCAAGAAGTAAAGAAAGTTTTGTTTGCAAAATACTGCAGTAAAACAAACCCTGTCCTTTCCTTTTGTATTATTCCGCTATATGTTTGTGTACCCTTGTGTATTTGTGTTCATCCTGTCTTTATGTGTTTATCTGATACGATTTATGTTGTAGAATTTTTCTAATACTCAGCTACATTCACCATGATGAGGAATACTGTTATCCTCAAATATAATTAGCATTAATAATATGTTATTTACTTTGTAAAGATGTTTAGACATTATTTATCAGTTCTGTTTTAATGCTCATGTGTAAAGGTGATGTTTCGAAAGTTATTCTGATCTTTTATGTGTGTACTCATGTCCTAATTCCTGTAACACTGATGTATATGTTATTTCGATTCTTTTGTAAAGCCTGTACTACAAATGTTATTGGTATTCTTATGTTCTTTAATGATGTATTTTGTACCTTTGTAATTGTATTCTTATGTTATAAAATTGTAATTGACACCAGTTCATCATATTATTAACTTGTAAGTTCCATTTCACTGCACATGTTTCTGTTGCTCATAGTATATGGACAATATGTGAGAAGTAGGGACTGTTAGTGTTTGCACGTGTGTTAATAATTCAGCAAGGGACTGGATAACAGCATTGCTGGTTCTAAGGACAATTCCAAAAACTTTGTGAGTGTTCAAGTGGTGGTTTATGGACTTGCTATATTCTCTGCAAGACTCTTCGATGGTGATTGTGCACCTGCACAGTCGCTACAGATGGCTGCTAGCTATCTCTACAAGGACTGAAGTGGGTCTGCACCTTTGATGACCCACCAATACCATTATTTCTGCAAGGACTGCAGTGGGTCTGCACCTCTGGTGGCCCACCAATACCGTAATCTCTACCAGGACTACAGTGGGTCTGCTCTGTGATGACCTACCTACCAATATTCTTCAAAACGTCGAATGACTCTGCTGTGGGTTTGCTCTGTTGTGGCCCATCAACTGTCAGCATGTCAAGAGTCTGCACTGTCTTTCCGTTCGAAGGACAACACTACTTCTTCAAGACTCCAAGGAAATCCACTACTTCCGTGTGCATTTTCTTTTACTGCTCAGACTTTGAGAAAAACACTGCAATTTTACAGTGATGAACAATCTGGTCTGTCTTTATGGACTGTGAGAAAATTTAAGCTTTTGACCAACGTTGTATCAATAAGTGTGTGCATTTGATATCTTTGTTATTGTAATTATGAAAAATTTTATCAAATCATTATTGGCCACTGCCCAAAACAATTTGAAAAATTTTTTGTGGGGGCATGGGGCTATGTAAGTAGGCTATGTAAGTAGGCTGTTTAGGTTCTTATATTGGTAACGCCGCCGCCACGTAGCGCTCTCTGTATGAAAATCACTGGCTGTGCTGTGTGCAATCTGTGGCTAGTTTGCATTGTTGTCTGCCATTGTAGTGTTGGGCAGCGGCAGCTGGATGTGAACAGCGCGTAGCGTTGCGCAGTTGGAGGTGAACCGCCAGCAGTGGTGGATGTGGGGAGAGAAATGGCGGAGATTTGAAATTTGTAAGACTGGATGCCATATATATTATGATTATTAAGGTAATTACATTGTTTGTTCTCTATTAAAATCTTTCATTTGCTAACTATGCCTATCAGTAGTTAGTGCCTTCAGTAGTTTGAATCTTTTATTTAGCTGGAAGTAGTGGCGCTCGCTGTATTGCAGTAGTTCGAGTAACGAAGATTTTTGGTGAGGTAAGTGATTTGTGAAAGGTACAGGTTAATGTTAGTCAGGGCCATTCCTTTGTAGGGATTTCTGAAAGTCAGATTGCGTTGCGCTAAAAAATATTGTGTGTCAGTTTAAGCACAGTCCTGTAAAAATGTTCAAAGGGGACGTTTCAACAGAGGGTGAAGGATGAATTCGAGCGATCAACCTGTTTCTAACAGCTACTGCACCTTGTATTCATAGAATAGTGCATCGCTTGTCAGAGCTATGTGCAGAATCAGATTCACGTAATTGCAATATGCGTATCTGCCTCCCTCTTCTTATCGATGTTAACATGAAATTTTCTAGACAATGTTCGACGCATTTTTCTTTATTCAATTGTTAACAGACGACCTTGTAAAATGGCCAATCTCACCGCAGCAGAGACAGTAGGTGTGCTGTAATCGTCGAACAGTGACCTGTAAGGCTTACTCAGAGACCAGTTTTTTCATACTACACGCTTCCTATTCGCTGGTTGATGTGTAGTAGGTGTTCATATCAACGTTACACATTCTAATTAGTTAGTACATGATCCATTGATCATATTCACAAAAATATCATGACGCTGAGTGCGCTAATTGAAGAAAGTATTGCAAAAGTAGTTTTAAAATGATGTACTAAATTCATTGACAACAGGTCTCACTCTGCACTGCAGTTCATATTCGGGTGTAGGTAGGAACAAAAGCGCAATAACACTAATTATTTTAGAGAAATGTAATAATACGAAAACATCTCTCCTGGGTACCAGAAATGTCAACAAAATATTATGAACTCACACATACCTGGCGCCGGAAAGTGTAATTTGTCAACATTGTGTGAAACTAAATCATAAAACAAATATTTCGGACGGAATTATAATTAAATACAGAATTCACAAAAATTCTGACTTACAGCACACGGTGATATAGTATATTTCAGCGTAAATGATGCATTACACGATAGTAGATTTAAAAGAAATATTATAAACGTACAGACCGGAAACTATGCATCGAACATTTCGTCTTTGTTTAGATATTTTCAAAAATTTTGTAAAGCAAATGAAAAATTATCGAACGTGTCCGAGAGTTTAAGGAATTGGCTTCATTTTAATGAATAAGGATAGAAACAAAATGAGGACTCTTTCCGTAAGGTAAAAAGGGGAGGAAGGTGAAGGAATCTAGTTACGAGATTACCATAGTTGGCGTTAGTGCTGTAAATTTTAGCATGAACGATGCGTTACAGAAGAAGCTAATAAACAAATGTTACTAGCATATTGTGTATCGTACATTTATTTGCTTATTTATTTTTGTTTACATATTCTAAAAGATAGTGCAAAATCGTCGGACACGTCTAAAAATGTAAGAATTTTCCTTCATTTTAACGAATAAGAACAAAAATACATTGAGGACTCTTACTGAAAGTTAAAAAGGGGGAGGAATCATAGACATTAAAGTAAGCTTTACTGGATGGAAAATTGATTAGTTTCGTTAATATTCTTCTTAGGTTCTTTTCTTTTGGCAGTATAAATTTCATGTTCTTCAGGCACGTAAAAATACACCCCTTGTTTGCTCTGTGTAAAGTCTCCATGCTATTGTCGATACTAGTGATATGATATTTGTCTGCTGATAAATGTGTATCTAGAGCAGTTTTACTTCGTATAAATGTATGTTCCTTGAAGCGAGTTTTTTATGTTTCAATATAGTTCTTTGTGCAGTTGCCACAGGTTACAATACAAACACCACAATGTAAATACGTATTCTTCCTATGTGAGATGTTACGTCGAACCAAAGTACTTTCTACTCTAATGGCAGCTTGTAAGATAAATTTACGAAGCAAACTTTCAGTTTTGTCAGAAGTTGACCACGGTACGCCATGCTAACAAAATTATGCTTCTTCATAACTTTAGTTCCCTGTTCTGTATATTGTAGCCTACTGTATATGCTTTTGAAGGTAAAGCTACATGCGAACCATTTACATCTGTACTGGAAGTGCATTCCAAGCTGAGAGCTGTCATTAAATTTCGTTTTGTGGGGCGCCTGCAGAATGTCTACGGAGTCCTGGCAGTGAACAACAGCACGGTGACTCGATGGGCGAGGTGTCTGTCATCATCGCAAACCTGTCCGATGTCCAGCGTGACACCCGGCCACACACAGCTGTCACTCCAGCATTGCTGGAACGCGCAGAAACTTTCATTCCAGATTATGGGCAGATCACAGTCAAACACCTCCCTGTTCAAATGGATGTCTCTGTTGGTAGAGTGACACACTCTTCCACCGGTTGGATTACTCGAAGGTCAGTGCATCTGCGTTCCTCGCCGGCTGCAGAGCAACGATGGAACATTAGCACGGAACTGCTTGCGCATTACGAGGCTGATCGTGACAATTTGTTGTCGAACATCGTCACAGGCGATGAAATATAGGTTCGTCACTTTGAACCGGAAACAAAACGGCAATCCATGGCGTGATGCCACAGGAAGCCTCCTCCGAAGAAAAAGTTCAAAGCCGTACCTCCGGCCGATGGTCTTCTGGTCTTCTGGGACCTTCGTGCGGGTTTACTCTATTTGATGTCCTTCCCCGTGGTGCAATGAGTAACTTTGAGCTGTCTAGGAAACTGAAGAAACGACTTCAGAGTGTTTGCGCCGCAAAAATGCTAACGAACTTCTCCATGACGTCGCAAGGCCTCATACAAGTACGCGTATCCCAGGGGAACTCACAAAATTTCATTGAACTGTTCTTCCTCGTCCACCCTACTCCCCGGATCTCGTTTCCTCCGACTTCCATCTACTGGGTGCAATGAAGGATTAGCTCCGCGGGAAGCAGAACGTGGATTATGGGGAGGACATTGATGCAGCAGGGTGTTGGCTGCGACGTTGCTCGATAGACGGTTCCTTGTGAGCACACAGGCCTCCCAGTAAGGTGGTGTAAGGCTGTCGCATTGAACGGAGACAGGCAGAAAAATAAGGTTTGTAATCAAAAGAGTGGGGAGTAATATTATCTATTGGAAGGGTCAATAAAACCAACCCGCTTCCAGAAAAAAAGTGTAGCATTACTTACTCCCCTTGTGTAAAATTGTGATTGACTTTTCCAAATGCCTTCGGATAGCTGCCGAAGGTCGTTAATGGTGGTATTTTATCGTTTATCATTTAATGACGTTATTATTTGTACAGGGATGGAGTAAATAGTTGCTTCAAAGCGTAGAAATTTCAAAACCCATACTGTGACTGACCAAGTACTTCATTGCTACACAAGCAGACTACATTACTAGTATGTGATGTCTATAGCGTTGAACAAACCACGATTCGCTTTTAACGAGTGAAGTGTCGCAATTCGAAGTCTCTGGAATGGCATTTGGGGGATGGCAGTTCAAATCGCCGACCATAAAATCAGGTTTAGGTTTACGACGCTTTCCTTACCTCACTTATGGCAAATGCCAGGATAGCTCCTTTGTAAAAGGTACAAGATTTCCTTTCCGGATTTGAGCTCGTACGCCGTCTTTAGTGATCTTCCAGTAGACGTTATGTTTACCCCCAACGTTCCACCCCTTCCAGTCTTACGATTTTCTCTAGATAATATCAGACTGGCTAAAAATTATCCGACTAATCGCACAATAAAACTATATTACTAAATATCCCGAGATACCATATCGTAATAATATTCGTTATTGCATCAAACAACGCCAGGTGTGTGAGGTAGTGTGTGCTTACTGATCGTCTGCAAATGCGCTATGAATTATGCAGACTACCTTTATATAGTACATCGAAAACAATATTTTTTGTACCATTAATGCACCATTTGCTAGTGCAGCGCCGATTTAAGAGCGAATAGTTCTACTATCAGACTCATACTATAATTCTGGATCGTCGTTTAGAGTCTCTAAACTTGACGGCGTGCATTTGATATTGGGCATATATATTACTGGGAAAATATATTACGAAACGGGGTGCTTCCTACCATATGACACAATATGATAGCCGTTTACAAAACATTGTTCCTCTCACAGCCAAGTCTATTCATCAGTAGACCTATCCCAACCCACAGCCGACATGAAGATGCTGAACATATCACAAATTGTTATTGATCCTTTACTATACGTTAGAAGTAGAATAAGCATGTTTATCATACAGTGTAATAATTTTGCGACATAATTCCCGAATTTTTCCGTCTAAAGTCGGTTCATTGTTTATATCATGCCAAGGGATGTCTGAGCAATCCTTTTGAAGAGCATCATGGTTAACATTTTTTAGGTTTCTGTAGGTTACCGGGTGAGATTTTTCTTTGGTAGTATGCACTGAGTAATTTAAGAATATCACATCGTGAGCAGAGAGTCCTGGAGCGGATGTCTGATTGGCGCGAATTATTTTATCTGGTCGCTTTGTTGCTATTATATCTATGAGTGTATGGCTGTGTGGCGTGTGATGAGTTGGGTCCAGCGGTGTTAAACTCATATCATTGGAGTGGAACAGTCTCCTTAGTTTTTCTGCAGAGGGAGATTTTAACTGTAAGTCGATGTTTGTGTCGCCCATAATGATTATGTGTTCATACAGTGTCACGAGCGAGGACAGGGCAGATTGAAAGGAGGACATAGCACCGACGTTTGGAGGTTTATAGATTACTCCAATTAGCAGTTTCTGATTTGATGTGTTTATTTCGAAAAACAAGAACTCTGCTTCTCCTTCGCCCTTTGCATCCGATGTGCATAGTACAGTAGGTCTGAGATCAGAGCGAACATAGGCACCCACACCACCTCTGTGTCGTGTTTCACGATCTGCTCTTAGGAGAGAGTAACCATTGATTCGGATAGCGTCGGAAGAAATGTTTGGTTTCAACCAAGTTTCAGAGACGAGGATAACATGGAACAGCGATTGGCAGAACAGGTCACAGAACTCGTCGAAGTGAGCCGTTGGCGACTGCGCGTTCGCGTGGGCCACAAAGAGCCCGTCGCCGGAACCGGTCCGTCCCATTGTGGCCGCCTGTAGGACCGAGCGCGCTCCGTCTACCTGCTGGCCGGAAGAGGGACAAAAGCTGGATTTCGCGGGGGAAGACATATTTACAGGTGTGTCCAAGGTCGTGACTGACTCAAGCGTCTGTGAGCTAAAGTTGAAAGACAAGCTGGAGGTATCGGAGAAAGGAGCAAAAAGAAAGATGGAAAGTGGCAGTAGTGGTTACGAAAAAGATGATAGAAGTAGTAGTGGTAGTGACGAGGATGAAAATGACAGATATAGAAAGGCGGTTTTAAGGAGATTCCTGTTAATGGACAATGTTAATTCCCGTTTGCCTGATAATATGAATATGCATGAGCACTTATGATAGACAAATAAAGAAGCAATATTTATGTGAAACAATTGACTGATTTTAAAGAGAGTACTTATGGTGCTTATAGAAATAACAAAGCAATATTTACGTAAAAAAATGAAAAAAAGAATAAAAATTAACTTATATTAGACAGAGTACAATATGAGACTTTGTGTCTCGCGATATTTCGCTCAGACTTTCAGTTCGGACATGTTCGTCACCGTTTTCCTCCCTCCTTCCGTCTTGACTACGATCCTGCCATCCTGGGTCCATACATTTTGAAGGCCGAACTGTGTGATCGCAGTGTTCAAAACTTTTAGTCTTTCGCGTGTCAGATCTTCCATCAGGGTAACCGCACTCTTGGCGAGTTTTCTTTTCTGGGCAAACACTTCAGCTCTTTTTCGGTATGACACAAATTTAATTATTATGGGCCTGGGTTTCATGGCACCTGGTATCCTGCGCCCAACACGGTGGCTTCTGTCAATGTCGGTCACGTCGATCTGCACGCCAAGTTTCTCACGCACGAGGCTAATGGCCAGGTCGTCGGTGTTTTCACGATCGTTCTCAGCTACCCCGAACAAGCGCAAGCTGTTCCTTCGCTGATACTGCTCAATTTCATCGGTGGCCGCAGACAGTTTAGCTTCTAGGTCGGCGGCTTTTTTCTCTTGTGCGGCCAGGGACTTTTTAAGAGACTGGATTTCGGTGCTGTTGCGCCCGACAGACTCTTGCAGTTTTTCCATGACCGCGGCCGTCACAGAGTCCGTGATGGACTGCACGATTACGTCTAGAGTGTCTTTACTGTGCAGCGCCGCACTCACCTGGGACCGGACGAGCTCCCCGACGTCGGGAAGCGAGGCCTCACCTGCCGCCGGAGACCGGGCGCCCGCGCTGCCTGCGCCCCTGTAGCCTCGCCTGCTGCTTACTCGTGCTCTTCCCATTTTTCACTCACTTATCACTTATCACTTGTGGTAATCAACGGAGAACAACACACCACGGCAAGTAACACTTGTTTAGTCGTATGCACACGTTGTGGACTGCCGCACTTCTCTGTAACACCTTCAATGAGCGGAAAAACTCGCGATCCAAAGAAACGCGCGTCACTCAGTGGCCGCCATCTTACTTCGGGAATTATGTCGCAAAATTATTACACTGTATGATAAACATGCTCCTCAACGCACTGTCAAGGTAAAGAGAGCTCCCGCTCCGTGGCTCACCACTGCATTACGCCAGTTAATGAATAAACGTGATGCTGCACATAGGGCCTTCAAGCGTAACCCAACTCCCGAGGCGTACGAAGCTTATAGGAAACTCCGAAATAGAACCAAGCAAAGCGTGAGGAATGCCAAAATCAGACATGCCCGCTCTGTCGTATGCGGTATAACAAAACCTGCTGCACTGTGGAAAAAGCTGCGCAGTTTCGGTATAGGGAAGCGAAGATCTGACGCTGTTTATCAAGCGTCTGCAGAAGAATTCAATGATTTCTTCTCAATAGCTATAAACTGCCACGCAGCGACAAATTACCAGCCCCAAGATATCAATCTCTCGAGAGACAAGTTTTACCTAAAACATGTAACTACTGGCACAGTACACAAGGCAATTATGAGAATCTCTTCCGAGGCAGTAGGAAATGATGGAGTGAGCATTGGCATGATTAAGAACGTCGTAGACACTATTACTCCAGTTATCACAGACATCTTCAACCTGTCTCTTGTCAGTAGTACATATCCTACTGAGTGGAAGCAAAGCTTAATTCAACCTATACCCAAGAGTGACAACCCTAAGTCGCCAGGTGATTACAGGCCGATCAGCATACTACCTGCAATATCTAAAGCCCTAGAATACATCGTCCATGAACAGCTGACGGATTACCTCAAAACTCATAACATCCACAACAAATATCAGTCAGGCTATCGAAAGCACCATAGTACAGCAACTGCATTAATCAAAGTAACTGATGACATTAAACATGCTATGGACAGACGTGAAGCTACCATCCTAACACTGCTTGACTTTAGCAAGGCTTTTGATACAGTTGACTTTGATATACACTCCTGGAAATGGAAAAAAGAACACAATGACACCGGTGTGTCAGACCCACCATACTTGCTCCGGACACTGCGAGAGGGCTGTACAAGCAATGATCACACGCACGGCACAGCGGACACACCAGGAACCGCGGTGTTGGCCGTCGAATGGCGCTAGCTGCGCAGCATTTGTGCACCGCCGCCGTCAGTGTCAGCCAGTTTGCTGTGGCATACGGAGCTCCATCGCAGTCTTTAACACTGGTAGCATGCCGCGACAGCGTGGACGTGAACCGTATGTGCAGTTGACGGATTTTGAGCGAGGGCGTATAGTGGGCATGCGGGAGGCCGGGTGGACGTACCGCCGAATTGCTCAACACGTGGGGCGTGAGGTCTCCACAGTACATCGATGTTGTCGCCAGTGGTCGGCGGAAGGTGCACGTGCCCGTCGACCTGGGACCGGACCGCAGCGACGCACGGATGCACGCCAAGACCGTAGGATCCTACGCAGTGCCGTAGGGGACCGCACCGCCACTTCCCAGCAAATTAGGGACACTGTTGCTCCTGGGGTATCGGCGAGGACCATTCGCAACCGTCTCCATGAAGCTGGGCTACGGTCCCGCACACCGTTAGGCCGTCTTCCGCTCACGCCCCAACATCGTGCAGCCCGCCTCTAGTGGTGTCGCGACAGGCGTGAAAGGAGGGACGAATGGAGATGTGTCGTCTTCAGCGATGAGAGTCGCTTCTGCCTTGGTGCCAATGATGGTCGTATTCGTGTTTGGCGCCGTGCAGGTGAGCGCCACAATCAGGACTGCATACGACCGAGGCACACAGGGCCAACACCCGGCATCATGGTGTGGGGAGCGATCTCCCACACTGGCCGTACACCACTGGTGATCCTCGAGGGGACACTGAATAGTGCACGGTACATCCAAACCGTCATCGAACCCATCGTTCTACCATTCCTAGACCGGCAAGGGAACTTGCTGTATCAACAGGACAATGCACGTCCGCATGTATCCCGTGCCACCCAACGTGCTCTAGAAGGTGTAAGTCAACTACCCTAGCCAGCAAGATCTCCGAATCTGTCCCCCATTGAGCATGTTTGGGACTGGATGAGGCGTCGTCTCACGCGGTCTGCACGTCCAGCACGAACGCTGGTCCAACTGAGGCGCCAGGTGGAAATGGCATGGCAAGCCGTTCCACAGGACCACATCCAGCATCTCTACGATCGTCTCCATGGGAGAATAGCAGCCTGCATTGCTGCGAAAGGTGGATATACACTTGCACATTGTGCATGCTCTGTTGCCTGTGTCTATGTGCCTGTGGTTCTGTCAGTGTGATCATGTGATGTATCTGACTCCAGGAATGTGTCAATAAAGTTTCCCCTTCCTGGGACAATGAATTCACGGTGTTCTTATTTCAATTTCCAGGAGTGTATTACTAATTAAAATGAAACAGCTGAATTTCTCAAACAGCGCTATACACTGGTTCGACAGCTACCTCAAAAACAGAAGTCAACAAGTCATTTGTGGGTCGGAAAAGTCATCATGGAAAAACGTGCGCTCTGGAGTTCCCCAAGGCTCCGTCCTGGGTCCATTACTCTTCTCACTGCACATTAATGATATTTCTTCAGTGATTCCTTCCTGCAACTACCATCTATATGCCGACGACATCCAACTGTACATAAGTGCAAGCCCCAAGAACATTGCTGACGCAGTAGCGAGTATGATCGCAGATCTTTGCTCTGTCTCTCGATGGGCACAGAACCTAGGTCAGAAACTAAACCCCAAGAAATCCCAGGTCATACTT
The DNA here is from genome assembly GCF_023864275.1 of Schistocerca cancellata. Taxonomy (NCBI): domain Eukaryota; kingdom Metazoa; phylum Arthropoda; class Insecta; order Orthoptera; family Acrididae; genus Schistocerca; species Schistocerca cancellata. Next base: position 256,143,027 of record NC_064634.1, read on the forward strand.
ATATCTCATCCAAAGTTAATCAGTCGGTACTTTCGCGAAACAGTCCCTGAAATACTCCTCAATGGTACCCAACTACCATACCAAAAAACAGTAAATGACCTTGGAATAATCTTGGATGAACACCTAAACTGGGAAGAACAAACAGTCACAGCTTGCCGGAAATCGCTCTCCTCCCTACATGCAATTCAAAAATTTAGAAAAATATTTCCAACCCATGTTAAACGAAAATTAGTCCAAACACTAGTCTTGCCTAATCTTTACTACTGTGATGTAGTTCAACACGGCACAAATAGTGAAAATTCGAGATGCCTCGAGCTAGTGATGAATGCTTGCGTTAGATACGTATGCAATATACGGCTGTATGATCATATCAGTCCTTCATACTCCCAGCTAGGTTGGATACGCCCACATAAGGCACGCGATCTCCACACGATGTGCTTACTTCAACGATTTCTTAGCCACTGGTGCCCCCAATACTTATCTTCTCACATTAAACACCTATCATCATTCCACAACCGCAATACTAGATCGGATACATCTAGCATCTTGGCTGTACCTTTACATAACACAAAATCTTTCTCTGTGTCATTCTCCATCTCAGCCATACGACTATGGAACGCGCTCCCCTGTGATCTGCGTCTTATCCAGAACCACTTAACATTCAAGAGGGAACTCAAGACTTACATATTAGGGACGGTATAGCCACCATTGTCGTGCCCCTCTCATCTTTTTCTTTCTCCTCTCCATCATAGCTTCGAATTTTACCATTCTATTTCTCCTCCTCTAACTTATCTACCTTTTCTATATCTCTTTCACCCCATTCTATCGTCTTATGTCTCTGCTTGATGAGAATAACTCACAAGCTGCAAGAATATAACGAGAAAATTCCCAACTAGCAATAGGACTGACATTCATAAAAGAAAAAATATGTTCACTTTCCTATACATAGTCATTACTATTATTATTATTCTTGATTATTATAATTACTTTTTGATTGTTATAATTATCATTGTAGTACTTTTATAATCTCTAATTTTTTCTGTAACATTAATACTGTATAACATGTTATATGTCCTTAATGTTCTGTATAAACTGAAATTTGTTGTATCTGAGTATGCCTGGTTAGGTGTAAGAGAGGGCCTGAAGGCCCTAATATTGCCAGGTAAAATAAATGCATAAATAAAAATAAATAAATAATCTCTTTTTCTTTTAATTTTTTAATTCTGTTATCATCTCTTGCTGGACAACGCTGGAAATCAGTCGTTTCGTTGGTGCACAATTAGCCTGGAGATCAGTGCCTTAAAAGAGTAGTTAAATTGATAATGACACCTTGGAGAAGTCTACTAGTACTAACACGGCTTTAAAATAAAATTAAACACATCATGTCTTCCTCTCTCCCTAAGCGACCAATGACCTTCGCAGTCTGGTCCCTTCAACCTCACAAACCAACCAACCAACCTCTCTCTCTCTCTCTCTCTCTCTCTCTCTCTCTCTCTCTCTTTCTCTTCTCTCTCCACATAAAGATTGATAAACTGAGAAACGTGGATTGGTATATAAACAGAGGGAGGGAAAGAGAGATGAGGAGTGAGTCGTACATGTATCATATCTTCTTGGTTCTGACATTCAGTCGCTAAGATGACATTCTATTGTTAAACTGTTTCTTCCATTAGTAATTCTCTGAGGTTTATTTGTTTATTTTCGCTAATATGACAAGTTTTTGAAACTCAGAGCACCACTAGAGCACACTTTTACGTGTTTTCATCATGTCAGTTACGTCCAGTTCCCCACACCAATATTCCACATGAGCGAAAAACTTTGCAAACACTCAAGTTAAGGGCCAAGAAACAGTGTGTAACCTCCCCCTCACTTATCGACCTTAATGACAGTGAAAAATTAAACCGTGTGTACCTAATGGAAATTTGGGAAAAGCAATCATCACCGAGGTTAATTTGTCGGTAAAGAGGGAGGAAAGGGTTACATCTAAATGAAAGGAAAAATGCTAATGAAACTGGTGGAAATTAATTTTGAAATAGGGGTAAAGTTAATCAAGAAAGTAAATGTGTGGCAGTTACGTTAAATATCAACTAGCGGTAATTAGATATTTGGGGGAAATTACGGTCGCCAGTCCTAAGGACAATTACTATAGTAACTGAAAAAGAAAGATTATTACACATATAATTAGCACTAGAAGCGTGGCAACTGAAGGTTGACAAGTGTAGTGTGAAAACTGAAAGTTTGTCAGAAGTAATAAATTTCGCTACACTCTGACTTAATTTAGCAAAAGAATTAATAAAACCGGAAAATCGAAAGTTAATTTAGTGACTGAAGTTAATAGTGAGCTTTCTTTCTGAAGCACATCGAAATTCAGTAAAATACGGTTAGTCTTGGACTACCTCAACAATCATTTCAAAAGCTACTTGAATCTATGCAATTTAGAAATAAGAGATTTTACTTTGAACTTGATTTAAATGATTCTGAACAATTAACAATAGTAAAATTTAGTATGTACCAAGCTGAGCTGCAGTCACAGGTAAGCTAAAATACGGTAACAAAACTCGCACTCTTCATTTGTGCTTGTGTAATCTGAATATTGTAGCCAGCTATGAATACTTTAACTGAACTTTGAAATTAAAGTAGTGAAGTGGAATGATGCTGGCATTTGAATTTCAACGACACACAGGTTCATTCCGGAAAAGGAAGGGACCCTGCTTGGTTATGCAATTGGGACAATGAGCAACAAACGTTCATGCTAAGTTGCTGTAATTTTGTGATGCAACAATTTTAAAAGTTTGAAAAGCTGAGGTCTGCCATACAGTTCTAAAACTTTACGTGCTTCCTGTCTTCCTTGTTGGTTGATTGAAGGTTTGAAGCCGTCGATCGAGGAGGTGGCGACAGTCACTCATTGTCGGCCGTCGCTGTTGCAGAAGCTGGATGTTGGCGCGCCTTCTTCTCGACATGGTCACCAGACGAAACGGGCTCTTGATGTGCGCCAGATAATGCTTCCCGTCCATGACACCATGTCAGAAACTATCATCGCAAGTCGAGCGCAATTACATGCTGCCAAACCCCGAAAGCGCGGCAACTCGTGGGAGCTTCACACAACACACCTGCTCCACTCGCTACTCCAGCCAGACTCCCTCTCTGCCCGCGCTCCACGTGACCGAGTTAACGCTACCAAGGATCCTAAACCCTCTGGTTCTCCACATGACCTATCGATGTAATCGTTAGATAGCAGTTTTCCCTAGGCAAGACCCAGCGTAAAAATACAAATAATATTTACGAAACAAACTAACATAAATGCATAAATATATATGTATATATATATATATACAAGCAGTAAAACAATTACAATATATAAAGAGACAGAAACGTCATATCTTGAGGTAACAAAGCAAGGAAAAAAATTATAGTACAATAGATGGAAATAGGAGGATATACTTTTCCGGCGTTACACGTGCCCCCACATTGTCTGAGTATGTTCGTGTAACGTAAACAGACTCAGAAAATGTCCCAAAAGAGAAACAGCGGAAATGCATATGCCCAAAACATCAAAAAAATTTAGCATTCGTCTAATTAACCATAAATCAATTTTTAGACGATAATAATTGAGTGGAGACACTCCTAATCTTATTCCACTCTGTCATCTTGCACAAAATAAAACAGGTTGACAACATATTAAAATTCATAGAAAACATAGAAAATGGTTTAGCTATTCTAAAAATCTAAATTCCTAGCAGTATCAAGCAATGAAATACTATTTACAAAATTAATCAGATTACATGGTCATAAAAAACAGGTATATCAAAATACGAAAATTAATAATTAATTACATAGAATACGTATTTTATATAAACTTTTCATAATTAATATTCTTCATGAGTGTGCACTTAACGCTAAACAAGAAAATAATATACATCAGATCGACAAAAACATAAATATTGACAACAGAATTCTTTCACATCAGCTGTCCGGGAAGAAAAACAACTCCGCCTTCCGTACTCGCAAGTACAAAGAATGCTGACAGCGGCACAAGAGCCGACAGCGGCACAAGAGCCGACAGCGGCACAAGAGCCGACAGCGGCCCCGCCTTGCCAGTATTGTTGCGCCCGCCTCTGCGGCACGCTTGATCTCACTCGCCTTTGTAACGGCGTTTCCAGAACGTCCGTTTCACTGAATTCTTTCGGAAAAACTCACTCCCGAGTAATCTCAAGGAGTCCATAAACACTATAACAGTGGATAACTCAACACTGTCCATCATCACACGCATGTACTAGCCTGAAACTTAAAACAGCGTCTAAGTACATCGGCAATGACTAGTAAATCACATATTTATGAAATCTTACAGCTATTTACAAAATCATATTTACATTCCTTAATCTACTGTGACTCAGCTGAAAACTTAAACTAGCAGCTTGGATTTTTCAGTTGATTAGATCATGATTGAATTGATTAAAATTAAATTGATTAATCAAAATTTATTACTTATTAATTACAACTTCTTTAATGACCTTGGTCAGTCAAAAGCATGGCAATCTAGCAAATCGTTCAATCTTACACTCTATTTTACATACTGTACAAATTACCCATTGTGTGGTATTAATCGATCCTAGGTTGGTACAATTTCAGTTCTACAATGTTCCGTATACCTAATAGTTTTCCAGAGCTTGGATACTCTAAGCAATAAGCATTTGTGTGAGGTATACCAATGACTTTATATGGTCCATTATAAACAAACTTAAATTTAGTGATTTCATTGTCTATCTCGCTCGATTTCTCATGAGCTTTTACAAGTACTAAGTCTCCGATTGCAAACTTAGCAAAACGCGCTTTAGCGTCATGACGACGTATGCGAGCATCGGCTTTTAGCTTCATTACTTCTCGCAAACGATCTTTTTTCACACCAATACTAATGTCAATCCGTGGAGGGAATTTGATTATCTCTTCCAATTCACTTTCTACACTTTTGTCAATGCCGAAATTCCTCACGTTACGGCAGTTCAAATTCATTCCTACGTCAATGTCATCCAGCCAGTTAACAATGTGTATAGGCTGGTATTGCCTATGCACACCGTCTCCTGCCTCGTCAAAACTAACTACTATTGTTTTATCTTGTGACGTACATGTAAAAGTTTTACTTTCGCAGTTAGTCACTGCACAGTACTTTAATAGCCAATCTAACCCGATAATTACTTCCTTAGGTAAGTCTGGCACGACGTCAAACTCTTGTTCAAATCGTGCCCCACATATCTCGAAGTGGACAAAAATCTGTTTTGTGACCGGTTTACTGGCCTTCCCAGTAGCACCGATAATTTTCACTCCTCTTACTGGCATAACTACGATGCCAGGTCTGTCTTTCAGTAACTGATATATTTTTCCAGATACAGCACTCAATTCTGCACCGGTGTCAATCAACACGTTTAGTTGTAGGTCGTGCATATTAACAGACACTACTATCTGTCTACACTTGTCCTAGACTGTTTCTTTATTTTCCCACAGAAAATCCTCGTCTATATCAAGGTCATTCCAGAAAAAACCATCCGGCTTTGATCCTAAAGCCGGCTTATCTGGCGGCTTTTTCAGCCTCTGTTCACATACAGTTTTAATTTCAACACGTTTGTCCTGAGGCTTAGTCTGTAGCTTCGCCTCCAATACCGAAACCTTTTCCTGTAACTCGTCAACTGGTGGGTGTTGCTTTGCTATCAATTCACTAATTGTCACCTTCGTTGATTCCACTTTGGTCAGATTGATCTCATCTGCCAATCTACCTGGAGGAATGTGCCCAGTAGTATCTGCAATTACTTTCTCTGGACCTGCGCAACCCACACTGCTATCGTCTGACCGTGTAATGTCAGCTCTAACCTCATAAACGCTGTTATCGATGTGCTTTTCTACCAATCGAGTCCGGCTATCACTAAAATTTTCGTAATCTTTCTCCTTAATACTCTCGCAATGTTTAAACTGGAGGTTTGCGTCGGATGGTCGGCTACTTCTACCACTATAACTTTCGGTAAAGTCTGCCGGTTAGGGCCAGAACTTTCCGTTACTACTTCAACATCCAACTCTTGCGGGACGAAACACGACGAATCTTGGTCGTGCTCCCCATTAACATGAACTATTTCTGGTAAAGTCTGCCGGTTAGGGCTAGAACTTTCTATCACTTCACAAACACTATCTTCCTGCAGGACGAGACGCGGCAAATCCTGCACGCGCTCCCCATAAACACTTCTCCCATACAGACCCCTATAATCTCTTAGTTCGTCGTATAAGCGACCGAACTGCCTTAACCAGACCTCATCCCTCTCTGCATCCCCTCGCTCGATGACGGACGTTTTATCCGACATCTGTTCTTCTCTCAACACTTGTGAATCATTCTTAAACTCAATCTCCAGTTCCGCTGTGGGTATTACAGCTGCCACTTTATAATCGATTTCCGGAACACTACTTAAATTGTTCTCACTGACAGTGAATGTACTTCCTACTGCTGTGTATACAGCTGATCTGCTACTTGTGGGCGCACTCCTTTCTCCTAACACTGGCACATTCTCCCACCGTTGATTATTCGACATGGAATTTTCATAACAACGACTCCTGGGTTTTCTCCTGTTATTGGGCCGCCAAAATTTCTCCACGCCCGGTCGGCCCCTCACCGGCGCGGCTAATGGTTCCCCGGTCTCGTCCCAGCAGATACGCTCCCCGGATGCTGCTGAGGCGGCTGATCACACCCTCTGGCGTTATTACTATTCTGCGAAGCCTGTATCACGCTAGTATGATACTGGTTTCCGTCATTCCTGTTATTATTTGCATTGTACTGATTGTTATTACGGTCCGAACCATTATTGTTATTGCTGCCATGGTTGCGGTATGCATTATTCCCATGGTTATCGTTGTTGTGGTTGCTGTGGTACCCGTTGTTGTTACCACGGCCACTACCACTGTCGCGATTATTGCGCCAATTGTCCTCGTACTCCACTCTTTCCAGGAAATCATTTATTGTCCTGTAATTGCTTCCTACGTAGCGTTTTGTATCATCTGGAAGCTTTTTGTAGAGTTCCCAGACTATTTCGGATTCCGTGCGGCGATCACGCAAATATTCCAACTTGCGGATCCAGCCCTCACAAAACTCCTTCATCGAACCGCGCGAATTCGCATCGAAAGGCCTCCATACGACAAATTCGCGCCAGACACTTTGCTGTTTTTGCTCTGACCAGTATTCAGCCAGAAACAAATTTTTTAATTCGTCAAAAGTCAGGTTCGTAATGTTAAGGTTTAAGCCCCAACGCTTGGCATCACCAGCCAACACATCAATAATCGCATTAATTTTTCTCTCATTAGTCCATGATCTGGGTAAAACTCTTTCACAATTCTTAATGAAATCCGTCGCGTGTATACCGCCTTTTTTCAAGGGGTCGAACCGCTCCTCTTTCGTCAACAATTCCGAACTATGTGCATAGATTGGCACATAGCTCTGTTTTTCGTCAAGTTTCTTTTCTAATTCCGACACTCTCGTAATTACTTGGCAAGTGGTTGTCGCAAGCGTTTCTACTTCCCTTTTTTTCTCTTCACAGGTATTAGCCTGCTTCGTCACTTTGGTATCTACTTCGGATACTAAAGCCTTTAAAGTTTCCACCTTCTTTTGATCCTCTTTTTTCACTAATTGAATTTGTTCCGTCACCTTATTCTCGATGATCGGAGCAACTGATTCTCCTACACTTTTCTCGATTCTACTAATTTCGGAATAAAAACGAGTATTTATGCTCGCAATTTTCGCCTGAACGCTTATCATTTCCTGTTTAAGATTACCGATTTCGATATTAATTACAACAATATCTTCTTTGATTTTATCAACTTATGTGTTAACAACTCCAACATTGTTGTTAACAACGTTAATAGCTTTGTTCTGATTGTCTAGCATCCGTTCCATTTTTTCAGACTGAGCTTCTTGCTTGGCAGCCTCAGCTTCTTGCTTGGCCGATTGACTCTTGATTTCGTTAATCAAAACATTCAATAAATCAGTTAAATTCCCGGAAACTACCTGTTTTACTTCCGTAGCGGCTTCCTCTTTAATTGTCTCCCCATATTCGTCATCAAGGGATTCAGATTTGATTTTCACTTCCGATTCCGAAACATTTTCTAAAGTTTGGAATTCTATTTCTGCTCTTTGTTGCGTTTCGGCGGTCCCGTCTTTCATGCTAGCCGCCTGCCACTGAACAATGGGTACCGCGGTGCGCGTTTCCCACTGTTCGACCGATTGTTCTGTATCCAAGTCTACCAAATTTTGGCAATAGTTGCCTTCACTCATTTTAATAAGTTTCAATATAAATGCCAAATTTCAAATATAATTAAAATTACTCCCACTACTTATTCTCGCTGACCTAACGGCCTGTACGTAACCAGTATTTTGTTATGAGATTTGCACAATGCAAAATTCGTGTCCAAAACAACCTCAAATCCGAAGATGGTCCTGTCACCAGGTCGCCAAGTGTAACCTCCACCACACTTATCGACCTTAATGACAGTGAAAAATTAAACCGCGTGTACCTAATGGAAATTTGGGAAAAGCAATCGTCACCGAGGTTAATTTGTCGGTGAAGAGGGAGGAAAGGGTTACATCTAAATGAAAGGAAAAATGCTAATGAAACTGGTGGAAATTAATTTTGAAATAGGGGTAAAGTTAATCAAGAAAGTAAATGTGCGGAAGTTACGTTAACAATCAACTAGCGGTAATTAGATATTTGGGGGAAATTACGGTCGCCAGTCCTAAGGACAATTACTATAGTAACTGAAAAAGAAAGATTATTACACATATAATTAGCACTAGAAGCGTGGCAACTGAAGGTTGACAAGTGTAGTGTGAAAACTGAAAGTTTGTCAGAAGTAATAAATTTCGCTACACTCTGACTTAATTTAGCAAAAGAATTAATAAAACCGGAAAATCGAAAGTTAATTTAGTGACTGAAGTTAATAGTGAGCTTTCTTTCTGAAGCACATCGAAATTCAGTAAAATACGGTTAGTCTTGGACTACCTCAACAATCATTTCAAAAGCTACTTGAATCTATGCAATTTAGAAATAAGAGATTTTACTTTGAACTTGATTTAAATGATTCTGAACAATTAACAATAGTAAAATTTAGTACGTACCAAGCTGAGCTGCAGTCACAGGTAAGCTAAAATATGGTAACAAAACTTGCACTCTGCATTTGTGCTTGTGTAATCTGAATATTGTAGCCAGCTATGAATACTTTAACTGAACATTGAAATTAAAGTAGTGAAGTGGAATGATGCTGGCGTTTGAATTTCAACGACACTCGGGTTCATTCCGGAAAAGGAAGGGACCCTGCTTGGTTATGCAATTGGGACAATGAGCAACAAACGTTCATGCTAAGTTGCTGTAATTTTGTGATGCAACAATTTTAAAAGTTTGAAAAGCTGAGATCTGCCATACAGTTCTAAATCTTTACGTGATTCCTGTCTTCCTTGTTGGTTGATTGAAGGTTTGAAGCCGTCGATCGAGGAGGTGGCGACCGTCACTCATTGTCGGCCGTCGCTGTTGCAGAAGCTGGATGTTGGCGCGCCTTCTTCTCGACACGGTCACCAGACGAAACGGGCTCTTGATGTGCGCCAGATAATGCTTCCCGTCCGCGACACCATGTCAGAAACTATCATCGCAAGTCGAGCACAATTACATGCTGCCAAACCCCGAAAGCGCGGCAACTCGCGGGAGCTTCACACAACACACCTGCTCCACTCACTACTCCAGCCAGACTCCATCTCTGCCCGCGCTCCACGCGACCGAGTTAACGCTACCAAGGATCCTAAACCCTCTGGTTCTCCACACGACCTATCGATGTAATCGTTCGATAGCAGTTTTCCCTAGGCAAGACCCAGCGTAAAAATACAAATAATATTTACGAAACAAACAAACATAAATGCATAAATAAATAAATAAATAAATACATATATATATATATATATATATATATATATATATATACAAACAGTAAAACAATTACAATATATAAAGGACAGAAACGTCATATCTTGAGGTAACAAAGCAAGGAAAAAAATTATAGTACAATAGATGGAAATAGGAGGATATACATTTCCGGCGTTACAAGTGTAAGGTACAATGAAAACGTTTGCGCTAGGACGCTTTCTAACAACATCGTGGACACGTATTAAATTGACGCGGATACGAGGTAAATAGCTAAACCTGCATTGGGCAGTAGGTGACCTGCGGCCGGTGCTGTACAATATATGAAAACTGATTTATGACCTGTACCGCAGTACCAGATGCACACTGGTCCCTAAGGCCGTATTTTATGGCACGCCAAAGATGCTCTTTGGAGTACATGCAGCTTGGTGTGCGTTAAAATTATCAGGCAAACCGTCGTGAGTAGTTCTACTGCCGCCTCTTCAATTACATATTGGCGCTAAACTGCGGGAGGCACGGGGGGTAGCACACTCAAGTGGACTTCACCTCATATTCCACTATTATTTCCACATATGAGCGGAAGGTCTGTGTATGACCTAACTTGTACGTCGAAGTTCTCAAAATAACGTGAAAACATTGATTTTGAAACTTAGAAGACTTCTCATTGCTTTCAATTGAAAATGTCTCGAGACGAAGTGCTGAAAAGTAATGACTCGGAATTTTTTATGAGATAATGTTCGAAACTTTTTTAATAAAACTAACTTTGTTAACATTCTACATATTTATTCTTCATGTTTACATATCTGCAGCTCTCTGGCGCTAGAGGGCTCCGAATACTAGCGCGTAATATGCGAGACTGAATCTTGAATATGGTGGTGCGTAGAAAAGAGTATGGTGTATAATTTCGAATTCGAAAATTTCATTCATAGGTGGCGCACCCTCTCCTTCAGAATGGCAACGCCAGACCACACACAAACGATGCGACATCTGCAATAATCCGGCACCTTCCATGCCTTTTCATCGATCGTCCTGCATATAGTCTTAGCTTCGCGCCCTCCGATTTTCGTTTGTTTCCAGAACTTGAAGACCACCTTCAAGGTTTTACTTTGATAGTGATGAAACAGGACAAGTACAGGTGAAGTTTTGGCTACATAAACAGCGTAACTTTGTTCTGAAATAAATATACAGCAATAAAGAAGAAACGTGTAGAGCGCTAATAAAGTTCATTCCATTTAACAAACTTTAAGAATTTTCACAGAAAAAATTCGGTGGCATTACTTTAAGCATGCCCACCTATTTGAATACTAATTGTGTCATGTTAAGAAAAGTACAGATAATTAATTGAGCTTCTGTGGGTCCAACAAATGTAAAGAAAAGTCACATGATATAGTACCAGGAGTCCCAGGTTAGGAGAAAAACATAAGGGATAAAGTGGTTCCAGGTATTCGGCAAACGTAAGATAACACGACCTATGTAAGACAGAAATATGGAGAAATGGGTCTAACAATCCTTATGGTGAGAAATGTTGGCTGAGGCTTCGATCAAACACGAGAGTAAGCAGTTATTATCAATAGATTATTATAGTAGGTTCCAGCTCAGTTGTAGCTTACTAGCACACTTGTACCTTGTTAATTAACTCACGAGAGATTACCTAGAACCTACTTAAACATTCTACCATAATCCAATTTTCAGATTTATATTACATAATTCGATTTAAATCACTTAGAAAATTAACAAACATGAATATTTTTTTGTATCACATTCAACAGTTTTCACAAATAATTAATTTTTCGTACTAAACGTGGATGTAAGAAAATAAAACTTCGTATTTTTTTAAATAAAATGTGAATGTAAGAAAATTAATAAATGAATTATGGTGAACATAAAGAGATGTGTTATTTTTCCAGGGTGCATGAGCATGTAAACTGGAATTCTATACCAAAAAGACATAAAATAATATTAATAATCAACACATCTTTTTTATTTTATAACAAAAACTTAGAGATAACTAATAAAGTGTGCTACTAATGAAAATTCTTTATATTACTCTTTTATTTTCCTATGCGAATATTCATCCACCCTGGAATAATAAATTCATTATCGAAAAGTACTAAATTTTCACTTTGTGAATTCAATATCATGAAATTTATTATTTCTGTTTTTAAGTTTCTTCATCACTTTATACTTCATTTTTATCTGTTCATTTTCAGTTAATTGAAAATCGCAATCAGGAATTACTTTAGGATGTCTATATGGTAAAATAATCTTAAACTCATAATTAAGCTCCATATCGTGCAATCAGCTTAACAACTCACGCATCATAGCTGCCAATAAAAATAGTATACAGAAGAATGGAAAAGAATACTGAGGATGTGTTACATCACGATCAATTTAGCTTTAGGAAAGGTAAAGGCACCAGGCAGGCGATTCTGACGTTATGATTGATAATGGATGCAAGAATAAAGAAAAATCAAGGTACCTTCATAATATTTTCAGATCGAGAAAAAGCGTCCGACTATGTAAAATGGTGCAAGATGTTCTAAATTGTGAGAAAAATAGGGGTAAGCTATAGGGAGAGACGGGTAGTATACAATATGTAGTAAAACCTGGAGGGAGAAACAGGAGTGGACGACCAAGGACGAAGTACTCGGATGTCTTCTACTGTTCAATGTGTAAATCGACCAAGCAATGATGGAAATAGAAGAAAGATTCAGGAGTGAAATTAAAATTCAATGTTTAATGATATCAGTGATATCAATGATGTGATTCGCTGATATCATTGCTATCCTGAGTGAATGTGAGGAAGAATTACATGATCTGCTGATTGAATTAACAGCCTAATGAGTACAGAATATGGACTGAAATAATTCGATGAAAGACGAGAGTAATAAGAAGTAGCAGAAATGAAAACAGCGAAATTCTTTACGTCATTTCTGATGGTCACGAAGTAGATGAAGTTAAGGAATTCTGGTAACACTTCATCGAAATAACCAATGAGAGACGGTGCAAAGAGGTCATCAGAAGCAGACCAACAGTGGCAAAAAGGGAATTTCTGGCCAACAGAAGTCTACTAGTATCAAACATAGCCTTAATTTGTAGAAGAAATCGGTGAGAATGTGGGTTTGGAGCAGAGCATTGTATGGTAGTAAAACATGGACTGTAAGAAAACCGGAACCGAAGAGATTGGAAGCATTTGAGATGTGACGCTACAGACGAATGTTAAATATTAGGTGGACTGATAAGTTAAGGATTGAGGAGATTCTGCTGAGAATCGGGCAGGAGAGGAATGTATGGAAAACACTGAAGGACAGGATAATAGGACATCTGTAAAGGCATCAGGGAATCGATGACACTAGAACTACCTGTAGACGGTAAGAACTGTAGAGGAACACACAGATAATGGAATACATCCAGCAAATAATTGGGGACATAGTTTGCAAGTGCTACTCTCGTTTGAGAAGTTCGACGCTCGTGAGGAATTAGTGGCTGGGTGCATGAAACCAGTCAGAAGACTGATGACACACACACACAAAAAAAGGAGAAGTCTTCATCAACGTTTATGAACCAAACGAATACATGGTTTATCTAGTCTAAATGGCAATAGGGAATTGTAAATGTCACACTGCATTAGCTGCAGAGAACACTGATTCAAATGTAGTAACTATAAATATACACTTGGCTACTTTAGTAAGACTACAGACAGTCAACAAAAATGCTTTCATTATAGTTGAAAAGCATGAAACGAAGTCCACGGTAGAATTACGAAAGAAAAAAAGGCGTACCGTACTTGGTCGAGCAACCAGGAACAAGTTGAAATCCGATTTAAAGAAAAAAGCATTGAACATAAGGGCTTTGAAAGAAGCCCAATGATATCTTCACTTCTAAGATAGACATAAAGTATCATAAGACTGAAGTGTCATGGAAAACGGACAACCGTACATGTAATGATATAACAGGACATATTTTGTCATGTCCTGAAAAGCGAAGCGGATAGAGTACATTTGAGTACATTTAAGTGATGGCTGAGGTGACGAAGTTCTTAAACGAAATGCCCCGTAGTGACATAAGAATTTGCTACGATTAAGTCACTTTGTATGTTTACGGACACCACCACCCTGATAGAACATATACACAACCGGAGAAAACGTATGAACTGTTATTCTAATAACGTTAAGCTCCAGTAAGCGGTTAAGGATGATAAAATCATATGTCTCTGCTATGGGTAAGGCTATTTGATTATAAAGATTATTTTGCAATATCACTATGGATCCGACTGCAGCAACGACATATGGCAACTATGAGTACTTGTTTAGTAAATTAAGTATTACGGAGCAAAGTAATTATTTGTCAGTAATGTTCTTTTACTGAAACTTCAAGTTGCGTGTTTTTTTTTTTTCTTTTTTTCTATTTCATTAGAGGATGCAGAAAGTAAGTGGAAGCCGCAAGTGATCAACTGCGTGCGAGACTAAAGCCGCCGGCGCCCGATTCGCACATTCGAGCGCCAGTTTCCTGCATGCCAAGTTGAACGTGCAGCTGAACGCTCTCAAACGATGCAGCTGTTGCAGACGGTAGACGTGTCTCAAAGCGATATACGCCCTCACAGCACGTTCAGCTGCAGTTGTAGGTCTGGATCTGGCTCGCAAATCACACAATTTGTTTACGAAATACAAGGTTCTAAAAGTCTACGCCATAATTGTCCCATAGTTCTGTTGTGTAGTATACGTACAGAAAAACCATAAACTTGCTGTAAGGAAGTCACTTGGGACATCATGTTAGAAAAATACCCTTAGAAATAGACAAAAATTGACCCACTTAAGAAAACTCGTAAGTCACAGTTATTTGATTACTGTTTCTATTCAGTAGTAGAATCTTTAGAACATATGAAATACGGTACCAAACAACAAAGGGCAAAATATCTTACTGCATGTAGTGTAAGATCTCTCGTACGCTAAACTAATCGACCACACACACTCTTGCGAGAGACACAGCACTTACATTCCCATTGAAGGGAATACTTTGGAATACACTTGCATGAAATTCATCGGAAAGTCCCAGAACCTACTAGAAAATGCGTAGGTGAACAAAAAATGGATGCTGTGAGACGCGAACCTTCAACAAATTACGGATTACTTCGTAAATGCGCACTTCTTTTTACTATGCTCCACTGAATTTCCGTTACAGATCACGTTGTCTCGTGTGTAAGTACCTTCTGAATGCTTTAATGACTGATAACTGCCCTGTTCGGTACCCTCTCCCAAATACATCAACCATGCAAAGGTTTAATCACAGATGTGTCGTGTAAGTATAACAAACTGTACTAAGAACCAATACGACATTTCATGTCATTTTATCACAAGAAGTCATATCGATAAAAGACGGGTTTTCGAGAGATGAGATGGCTGGTGCTTTGAAACGACGTACACCAGCCACCGACCTACTAGCGATATAAACCCGCCCAGGCGATAGCAGCGTCATCTGGCCAGAAATAATTGCTAATCAGACACTCGGAGGGGGCACATAGTGTGTAGAATGCAAAAGGCACGCTATCCACCTGAGTTTGACCGAGGACATACTGTGATGGCCCGAGGCTCGACACGAGCATTTCGGAAACAACATGAATTGTGGGGTGTTCGAGGAGTGCTATGGTGAGTATCTTCAACAGATGATAAAAGCAAGGCGAAACCACATCCAGACGTCGTGGGGTTGGGCAGCTAACCCTCGTTATAGATATTGGACGTCGTATGATGAGCAGATTGGTAAAACAGAACAGGCAACGAACTGTGGTGGAACTAGCTTCAGACTTTAATCCTGGCCAGAGTAGAAGTGTATTTGGAGATACAATAGGCCAAACATTCGTAACAATGAGCCTCTACGGCCGGTGAGCCATCCATGTGCCAAAGTTAACATCAGCAACTACGACGGAAGAGCGCGTGGGCACCGGCACTGGACGTTGACGCAGCGGCAGTGCGTTGAATGGCCTGATGAATCCCAATACCGTCTTATCATACCGGTGGGAGTGTGGAAATCCGTCGTCTTCCAGGGGTACAGCTCGTTACCACCGGTACTGTGGAACAGACAAAAGCTGGTGGCGGCTACATTATGCTCTGGGGAACGTTCACGCGGGCATCCTTGGGGCCAGTGGAGCTCAGGCAGGGCACCATGACTGCCAAGAAATATCGTCCACTGGATGCACACCACATATACCCCTTCATGACGTCATTCCCGACGGTAGAGGCATTTTTGAACAAAGTAGTGCGCCATGTCACAGGCCAGGTGTGTGATGGAGCGGTTCGATGAGCATAGTGGCGAGTTTGAGTTGGCGAGCTGGCCCCTCCAACTCGCCATATCTAATACCAGTCGAGGAAATCTGGGAAGTGGTTGAACGTGGCGTCAGAGTCCACCCCTCCCCGGAATTTACGGGAATCAGGCGATTTGTGTCTGCAGATGTGGTGCCAACTCCCTCCAGCGAGCTACCAAGGCCTCAATGCTTTCATGTCACGACCCGTCGCCTTTGCTATTCATGCTGAGCTGTGGCTTCATGTCAGCTTCCCACCATCGTTAGCTTCTAGCTAGATGGCGAATTATCCCCTTGTTATCACTGCCTGGCGAGGCAGATTTCCAGAAGGCTTTCGACACCGTTCCTCACAGGCGTGCTCTAACCAAACTGCGTGCCTCAGTTGTGTGACTGGATTCTTGATTTCCTGTCAGAAAGGTCACAGTTCGTAGTAATAGACGGAAAGTCATCGAGTGAAACAGAAGTAATATCCGGCGTTCCCCAACGAAGTGTTATAGGCCCTCTATTGTTCCTGATCTATATTAACGACATAGGAGACAATCTGAGTAGCAGCCTTAGGTTGTTTGCAGATGATGCTGTCATTTACCGTCTTGTAAAGGCATCCGATGATCAACACGGCTTGCGAAATAAAAGTGGCAATTGATCCTGAATAAAGAAAGTATGAAGTTATTCACATGAGAACGAAAAGAAATCAGAAAAATTTCGATTACGCGATAAGTCACACAAATCTGAAGGCTGTAAATACAGCTAAATACTTAGGGATTACAATTACAAATAACCTAAACTGGAACGATGACATAGACAATATTGTGGGAAAAGTAAAGCTAGACTGCTATTCATTGGCAGAACACTTAAAAGGTGCAACAGGTCTATTAAAGAGACTGTTTACACCGCGCTTGACCGCCCTATTCTGGAGTATTACTGTGCGGTGTGGTATCCGCATCAGGTGGGACTGACGGATGGAATTGGATAGCATGATCAAAGCACTGGCCACTGTCTGTGAATGCACTCAAAAGTCCGTTTCTTTCCCTCATATAGCACAACACCAAGTTTCGCAATGTGATTCTGTCGTCTCCTTCAACCATAGTTTTAATGTAACCAAACAGTAAGTTAACCGTCGAATTGCCTGAGTTGCCACAGCTACATCAGGTACAATCTCCAACTCCAATTGTCCATTAGTAATGATGGTGTGCATCTTGGTCTGCAAGTACCTATTGACGTACATCATGACTGTGGTGATCATCTTGGTCTGCAAGTACCTATTGACGTACATCATGACTGTGGTGATCATCTTGGTATGCCGACACCTCACAGAAAACATCGTAGGTTGAAGTAACGTGGTTCACTATTCACTTTGTTTGTGCTCCATAACCATGCGGATGCACAGGAATTAAGGTACGGGTATAAGCATTTTGTTAAAAGGTTCACGGATATAGTTGATATCATTATTACCAAATTTTTCGTCATCTCTTTCCTCTGTGCTCATAAAAATTATCTTTAACGTATTCTTATTTTACGTTTACAAGGATAAAATATGTCACCTTGTGTGACTGTAGAAACAGCTTATAGTTTTAAACAATTACACACAAAACACTTTTTTTCATCTGTATTGAATTCAGCCCACAGTATATATGACATTATGTGATAGTCAATAACATAAACAAATATTTCTATATGTGGAATTTAGTAGTACATTTAGACATCAACATTTTAAATAAAATAGACAAGTACCTTTACACTAACTATGTCACTTTCTGTGACTATAGCAGATACATTTCCTTTAAATAAATCATAATCTGGTGCTCATATAAAAAATTACATACAGACACTGTTCTATTACTTCACAGGTTGTGAATTATACAAATACATCTGGACAAGCTGTGTCAGTTTTTGTGACTTTAGTAGTTAAATTTCCTTTAGCTAAATCATAGTTTGGTGTTTGTATAAACAATTACATCAATAGTCTCTTATATAAATTCACAGTTTTTGAAATATGCAAGTACATTTTCACAAACTATGTCACTTTCTGTGACTTCAGTAGATATGTATCCGTATGTGTGTTCTGTTCGGTAATGTGGCCGTCAGTTACGAGTCATATTGTCAGTCGACTATAAATTATGTTTGAGTTATGTAGCACACATCGTCATTGTTATTTAAGAGAAAACATTTGTATTTTACGCAGAGTGCGAATCGGTATGCTGACATTTGGCGTGGTCTGTTTTCCTATGTAGGTATCTGATGTAAAAGATATCATGTTCAATTCAGAAAAAAATTTTCGAATAGCAAATTACATATAGTAAGCAATTTAATGTGGTTACTCCATCCGTAGTGCTGCGATGCACTGTGTCACCTGTTATCAAAATAAACCATTGCTAAATTATATTCCTTGCATACTAACATCTTCATTCTTCTCTCTCCTTTGTACCTTGTGTCATCTCTCTGCATAGCCTATAATAAAATATTCATTGTTAATAATTGTCAGCGCACGACATGACTTCAATATCTCTCTGCATTACCTATAATAAAATATTCATGGTTAATAATCATCAGCACACAACATGACTTCAACATCTCTCTGCATCTGGAAAATCGCGTCAGCTCTCTGCATGACCTGTAAAGCATATTTCTTCATATTCAATACTTACATTATAATTAAAACCGCGTTTATTTTGCTGAACTATGACAACAATGCTGCATGCACGGGTTAAAGAATACATCTAATTGCTACTACTGTATGAAAATCATTTGTACATGTTATACATTTACATTGAACGTAGTCCTGTCAATAGCTTCACTTACCTTACATAATGTGAAATAAATGTCCTGCGAGAACGTTTCTAAGACTGCTATTAATGTTAAGCGTAATTATGTATGGTCGAGTCGAGGCGACCTGTTGTACATGTAAATAACCCATTAGTAGCCCACTGTGTCCTGGCTTGCTGGAATGTGTCAGAAAGCTCACTGTTATACTCTTTCTATTTGTATGAAAGTTTTTCTATTTTATGAATTTCTTTATTTTTGACATATGATGGTTTCCTCTCGATTTTTTGTTCTGAGTGTCTCAGTGTGTACTACATTAGCGTACGGAATATTTCGAATTCTGTATGGTCATGGTTATAGAAGTTCCAATTTTTTGCGCAGGTTCTTCCCTTTATGTGACGGATAATTGGTACGGACTAGTACCTTATCGCCAATCTCGTACTTGCGTAATCTAGTTACCTGCTTCAGATGTCTCTTCCGACGCTCTGCAGCACGTTTAATGTTCGCTAGTGCCACGTCTATTATCTCACAATGACGAAGTCTACGCTTCTTTGGAAAACTAATCATTTCCGTGAGTTTATTCGGTAGGTCTTTATTCGTCAGTATTGCAGTTGGTGAGAGCATCGCTGACTCATTAGATATTGCATTTA
Organism: Schistocerca cancellata; assembly: GCF_023864275.1. NCBI lineage: Eukaryota > Metazoa > Arthropoda > Insecta > Orthoptera > Acrididae > Schistocerca > Schistocerca cancellata. Next base: position 256,162,664 of record NC_064634.1, read on the forward strand.
TTACTTCCTGAAACTGAAATGTATTCGTTCCATGTTGTATGCTTTCTGTAGCAATAAATTCTATATAGTTTCTCGATCTCTTTTTATTCTTTCCGACGGGTTAGAAGAACTGTTATATCTTGATACGTAAATTGGTGTTATGTTCGAACTCTCTAACATTTTTTTCCATGAGTCTGACCTAAACTGCAGCCCGTTATTTGAAATAACCTTCTGTACATGTTCTACTATTGATAGACAATCTCTTACAAATGCTCTTGATACTGATCTAGCTGTTGCTTTCCTTAGTGGTGAACATGTTACAAATTTGGATGTCAGTTCTAGGGCTACTAGAATATAACTATAACCTTTACTTTTTTCGGGGATTTGACCAAAAAGATCCACTGCTGCCATGTGTCTTAACTGGTATGATGGGATACAGTGGTGGAATATGTGGTACTGTTGATGATTATCTTTGTAATGTATCTTGCAGGATACTATGACTTTGCGAATATGTTTTTCCATATTGTTGAAGTGACAATATTGTCGAAGAATTAGAAAGCATTTCCTAGCTCCGTAATGTGCATAGCTTAGGTGCGTATACCATATCAGTTTATTTCTGATCCCTTCTGGAATGCATAAAAGCCAATTGTTGCTGTATCGGTATGAGCGAATAAAGAGAATATTTTGATTATAGTGTAATTATGACCGATTTTACGTTGCTCTTGTCTCGCCAAAGCGTTACAATCTCTTTTAGTGTTTCATCTTTCTGCTGTTCTCTCTCTATGTCCTGTAATGCTGATGCTATAAAGTTTTCGAAAGCTACTTGTTTGATATACGTAATACTATGATTGTTGTTGCAGAAGGTACTTTCTTTCTCTAGTGGTTTATGGTGTATAGATCTCGATAGTGGATCGGCAACAATATTCTGCGTACCTGGAACGTGTACAAGAGAAAAGTCAAACTCTTGTAGATATAATTTCCAACGGCTTGATCTATCATGCGTACGTTTTGCTGATAATAAAAACTGGATTGCTTGGTGATCGGTATATACTGTGGTGTATCTTCCACACAGATAATGACGGAATGTCTTAAATGCCCATACTACGCATAGCGTCTCTAATTCTGTTGCAGAACAGTTGCACTCTGCTGGAGAAAGTATCTTGCTTGCAAACGCAATATGTTTAACGATTTCCTTACTTTCCTCATCTACTTCTTCGAAAATATGTACTCCTAGTGCTGTAGTTGAATTATCTGTTGCAATGGAAAAGTTTTGTTCCATAAAAACACGGAAGAACTGCCGGATATCAGTAACTTCCACGATATTTCGGCGCAGAGTCTTCTGGCCATCTTCAGGTGAATGCCACTGTAGTAGTACTGGCGAGTACGCGCTGCGCTCCGCTATTTAAAGCCTTCTGAGGTGACATTGCGCATGCGCTGCTCAGCGTGCGCGTTCATAACGGCTCCGTGCGCTGCGCGTCGCGCCCTCCACTGCGAAAGCCTGGCGTATCAGTGTCAGGTCGATTTCCATCTTTATGCAGGTAACTACGTCGACTACGAAGTTTCTCTATAACAGGATTCCAAGCAGAGTTCAGCTGATAACCGCTATCTCGATTGATGAGAGTCTCGTTGTCAGACAATCTTATTTCCACAGATTCATTGATAATCGAGCTCCAAAAGTTTGATGTATGGGCCAAAATTTTTGTGTCGTTGTAATTCATGGAATGATCTGTGGAAATACAATGTTCGGCGATTGCGGACTTGGTGGGTTGGAGAAGGCGAGTATGCCGTTGGTGTTCCACAATGCGTTCCTGCACAGTTCGTGTTGTTTGCCCTATATATGATTTGCCGCATTCACACGGAATTTTGTAAACACCTGGTTTACGCAGGCCCAGGTCGTCTTTAACGGATCCCACCAGTGATGAAGATGGCCAGAAGACTCTGCGCCGAAATATCGTGGCAGGAAGTTACTGATATCCGGCAGTCCTCCCGTGTTTTTATGGAACAATCAGTACGCCGGGAAAGCTTTAAACATCACGAAAAGTTTTGTGTTGGATCAGGATATGATAACAAAGGTGCCGTTAGTAACGCTTCTTTCGAATTCTCAAATTCAGCTTCAACGTCTTCATTCCATGACGAAATTGTGTTTTTACTTATGAGCTGGTATAGCAAGGGTGTGTCTAATGCTTCATAATGAATGAACTTTCTAAAATAATTAATAAAGCATAAAAAGCTCCATAGTTCCTTTTTATTTGTTGGCACGTCGATATCTTTCAATGCTTGCAATTTGTCAGAGTCTGGTGCAATACCTGTTTGTGGAATTATATGACATAGAAATTTTATTGAGGCTTTTCCAAATTAAGATTTATGGAGGTTTATAGTTACACTGTTCTGCTCGAATGTATTCAGTAATAATTGAAGGGTGTGGTTGTGCTGTTCCCAGTTTTCTGCTGCGATTAGAGTATCATCCACACATGTAATAATTTTGTTTTTAAGATCCTGTGGCAGAACTGTATTAATGCCTCATATAAAGGCTGCAGACGAAATCGTTTGTCCAAACGGAAGTTTACAAAAATTGGTAACATTCACCAAAGCAAAGGAATGTCGTATACTTTCGGCAATTTGGATGCAACTGGATTTGCCAAAATCCTGATTTGAGATCGATGGTGTTATATACAGAGGTGCAATGAAACTTTTGCAGTAGCTCTTCTAATGTCTGTGGTTGGTCAGTTTCTGATTATTTTATTAACCTGACATGAATCTAAAACTAAACCGAGTGATCCATCCTTCTTTTCAACGATGTGTAATGGATTTATATATTGGCTTGCTGCTGCTTCAATTATACCCTGATCTGTCATTGCTTATAACTCTTTCTTAACTGCTTCTGTGTGTATATGCGGGATTGGATGTTGTTTTGCTTTGAAAGTCTCGTGTGGTTTCACCTGAAATTCGTACATGAATCCTGTCATCGTTTCTGGAATATTGCTAAAAACTGTTTTATGTTGCACAAGAATATTTTCTAATTCTGTGCATTCTGTGTCGTCTTTTGCTATACTGTCTCCAACCTTGCGTGTAATTGTCTCTAATACATTACACTCCTGTTCCTCTGCCATGTCATTATTATGTGTATTCGTGTATAGTGTGAGATAAAAATCGTTGTCTTTAGAATCTGCAATAATCTCGATCCTGTACATATTTTGTTCTTCCGAGGATACTGTGTTTTGAAATCTCAATAGCACTTCACTGTCTTCCTTCTGTAATGTTAGGTATGATGATTTAGAATGAATCTTTGCGTCATACTGTACAAGAAAATTCATTCCTAATATTATATCAGTGGTTAAATGAGGAACTATCCAAAAATTTCTGTGGAAAATTTGCCCTGCGAAAACAAACGTTAATTGTGTCTGTCTTTCGACTTCAATGATTTTGCCTGCAAATGCTCCCTTAACTTTTGTTTTGTTTAATGGGAGTACTGGGTAATCATTATTGCTATTGCATCTGTTAAATGTGTCTTCATTAATTATGCACATTGGTGAGCCTGAATCAATTATTGCTAAAACATTTTGTGACTTTAAATTTATCTGGATTATTGGGTGGCATGTATTTTTCTGTATGATCGGTTTTTCATGTAACAATGTGTCTCGCACGTCGTCGAATGTAATGACATTCTCTGTCGTTATCATTTCTCTGTCATTATCCATAGTGTCGTCATTTAGAGATTCATCGCAAGCTGTCTCTAGTCATAAAAGTTTTGACATTTCATTTTCTCTCAGGGAATGTTGTTTATTTTCTATGAGCTGTACTGTTGTACCGTTTTGATTATTAGCGGTAAGTGGCGGATGAAATCTTGTGTCTGGTACATTCATACAATGACTTGGTTGTTGGGCATTGCAGTCGGTGTTCGTTTTTTCTCCTGTCGTTAGAGCTGTGGTTATACGGCGGGGCACATGTGTTTCTCTGAAAAGTCTGTCTTTGTTCGTTTTATGTATTTTGTGGCTGACCCGTCTAATAGCTTGCACCAGTCGCATTATCTGCGCGATGTGTCATGTGAAAGTTTGACCAGTTCGGCATTTCCTGTCGTATATTTGTCGTGTTATTTGGATGGCTTTGTTGCTTTCTCGAATTGTGGTGTACATTGTTAGTACACTGCAGTTCATTAAATCCCTGTGTGTATTCTCGATTAAAATATTCATTTTCACTGCAAAAGTGTTTATTACGATTATTATTCCAAAATCGTGTTGGCTCAAAATTAGCATTGTTTGTCTGGTTTGCGTTATGTCGTGAAAAGTTCTTATTAACAAACACATAATCTGCCTGGTGTATCTCTAGCAATTGCAGGATGTCTGTAAATGCATACACGTTGTCCTTTTTATGACCTGTTAATAATGCCACTTTTAATGCTCTGAGGAGTTTTGAAATACACAGCTGTATTAATGCGGATTGACTGTATAGCTCATTGAGGTAATGGTTTTGTTCAACCATAAACTCGAAAAATTGTGTGATTGTTGGGAAAGCAGAATTCTCGAAATTTGGCAGACTAATTAGCCGATCTTTAATGTTACTCTGTGTGGTATCTGACCAATATGCTACTAGAAATGCTTCCTGGAATGTTTCTACTCAAAAACACTGTCTAGCAATTGGTCACATTCTTCTCGCTGGTTCCCCTTCAAGAAAACTAATAATAAATTCTAGCTGATGTTGAACTAGCCATGACGGTGGGAGGACCACATTGAATTGTTGGATCCAGTCCAGTGGATGTATTTGCGTCCTGTCGTTTTTAAATGTTTTGAACTTTCTCATTGAAAGGAAATGCTTGTGGTCGAAACTGTCATGCCTTAGTGTGTAATTATTTTCGTAATGTTGTGCATATGAATTTATCTGTCTTTCTGCCTAATTAAGATGTATTACTCTCTGAAGTCTACCGGCATAATATGTATTGTGCATCTGAGGCATGTCGTAATGGTGTAATTGTTGAAATTGATTGTTTGCAGTTGTTTCTTGTGTGTCAGCTATCCCTTGCTGTAAAGAATTGATTTTCTGATGTAACAAATTATTACGTGATTCTAGGTCTGCGATTGTTTGTTGCACATTTTTAATTTGTATACCTTTACTATTAGAAATCTGTTGAACTGAGATTCGTGTAGTGTCATCTGATTTACTGCCATTGTCAGTATCTAACAGGTCGATTCCTGTAGTGAGTTTGTTGATCTTTACTGTCAGTTCGTTTCGTAATTTACGATTACTTTTGGTTACTTTCTTGAAATCTGCTTTCAAATTTTCTGAATCTTGATTGATTTCTGTGTGTTCTATTTTGTCAGTTAGTGTCTGGACTTCTTTTGTTAATTTATCCCTGTGGTGTCGCCGACAGACACCACACTTGCTAGGTGGTAGCCTTTAAATCGGTCGCGGTCCGTTAGTATACGGCGGACACGCGTGTCGCAACTATCAGTGATTGCAGACCGAGCGCCGCCACACGCCAGGTCTTGAGAGATTTACTAGCACTCGACCCAGTGGTACACCCGACTTTGCTAGCGGTTCACTGACAAATTACGCTCTCATTTGCCGAGACGATAGTTAGCATAGCCATCAGCTACGTCATTTGCTACGACCTAGCAAGGCGCCATTACCAGTTACTATTGATGCTGTAAAACATGTACCGTCAAGAGCGACGTTCACCATTTATGGATTAAAGTTAAGTATTCCACCGGCTACGTCAGTTTTTCCTGCAGTCTAATTTCCTTGTTCTGTTCCAGACCTCACGCCAGCCTGCGTGAGCTAAAACGCGTGCCTTTCGGCTTCCTCTCAAAACCGGTGTTGGCTCTCCTGCCAACCCACAACAATCCCTAGTGTTCTGGATTTCAGTGTCTGTAGAAATTTTCGCCACAATTGTGTGTGATTGGATTTCCGTGAGCCTCTCTTGTATTTGAATATTTGTCTCCTTAACCGTTTCGATTTCTTCCGAAATCGAGTGTATGTGATTGTCTACGTAAGTTTTTCCCTGAGCAAACACTTTATTTTTGTCGTCCTGTCGCTGTTAAGTAATTGTTTGTAATAGTTCTTTTCGTTCTTTATCCTGCGACCTCACCAGTTTGCGGTGACGTACCAAACAGTTTTCTGTGTAATTGTTAAAACGTTCATCAATGTGAGTGTTTTGTTTAGAAAAGTTCTCTGTCATTGTTTCTCGTATGCTAACCGTGAATTCTTCTTGTTTATCTGTTATTTCTTGAAACTTGGCGAGTAATTCTTGGTTTGATTGTGAACATTTTTCTGCGACTGCTTTAATTTCTACCAGCCGATTCTTATGCCCTTCTTTTAAAGTTTTGATTCATGTTTTGTCTCATTTGTAGCAAAAATGCCAATATTGGATCCCTTTCGGATTGACTTCTGTGTGTATTTTTAATCGTTGTTAAAGGTTGTACATCTGTGTTCATTTGAACCTCCTCGGATGATTGTACTCGTGTCACCTCTTCCGTTGTTTCGGAATTTTCGTCAATAAAACTGTGGTATCTGCTACGCAGATTGTGTAGCTGCGTACCGTTTGAATCTGTTTCGGCACGTAATGGAGTCACATTGTTTGACTGCAATATAGTGGTTTCGTTACTGAAACTATTATGTCTGCTACGCGTAATTTGTGTCTATGTAGCGTCTGTTGTATTTAAAAGCCAATTATTTTGCACTAATGTCTCATTATCAGTTGTCATTTCTGAAGTCGATTGTTCGTCAAAAGATTCCATATTATTACTACTCTCGAATGTCTGTTCACCTAACGTTCCACTATCGGGTTTTTCACACGTATTATTTCTGTCTATTCCTGAAAAGAATTTCTCGTCAGTATTTTCTACACTTTTATCACTTTGATAAAGAGTAAGTATTCTGCAGGACACGCAACTAAGTATATCACTGTTCAAAGCGGATTCAACACTGAACAAACACTTTTCAACGCAGAATCAATAGATCAAGAGAATTGCCGATGGGCTGTGAATTAAAGGTATACACTGTAGTATAAGCGTTGCGCCACTTAACACTAGCTTATTCACACAATTGTCAGAGTCAGTATATTCATTTTCACAGTAGATTCACTAAAGAGTCTTACTGATTGGATGTCGCCAAGTGAAACCTTCCCATCTCCTCTACATCTCTTTTGTTACTCAACCTTCCCTTATACAATAACCTATGAAACCTTCCCTTAGGATTTCTATATCTTGCTTAATAATAACAAATGAAATCTTTCCTTTGAAATTGATTCTCTTTCCCAATCTTCGCATACAAATTTAAATGCTGCTTACTAAAAGTGATTTTCTGATTATTTCGACGAAACATAGAATGTGTCGTCGTCGTGGCCCTTACTCGTTACCTGCAATAACCCAAAACTGTTCCTTACCTTTTTTTTACAGTTACTGGATCGCCGTCTGACAGCTACATATAACTGCAACATGAATATACTTACGCCGTTTTACTATACTCTATTAGCTGCTGGTGGGCTATCATAATAAGAGGCTGTATTTATTACCAAAGCTGACGTTACTCTTTAATAGCAAAGCTGACGTTATTCTTTAATTAATTTGATTGAAGTTACGTTATTCATAGTTCAACTTTTCTTGACAACAATAAAATTTTGCAAAGTTTTTCGTTCATTGTTTTTGGGATGAATTATAATGAGTAATGCAATATTGCTGGCAAAAATTAATTATATTCTGAATGAAATAATTTTAGAAACGTTTAAATGGAACTTATTTTTTACAATAAACTTACAACTAGCATTGTGCAAACATACCTTCAATAGTCCTGTGTTTCTCAAAAATATAATTCAATAATATTAGTTCCCCTTATGATAATAGTTAACTGATGTCTCTGTACATCCGTTTATAATCTCTTGTAAATCATAGCTGGTGGCTGGCAGGCACACCGCTCCTCCCAACCTCTCGCTTCAGACCTGCTACCGACTCGCTTCACTTCTCGCTTACAACTGACTTCCTACGAATGCTAAAGGGCGGTTCTCCCGCCAACAATGCTTTCTGGTGCAGACAATTCCTGCTACCATTACAAAATGTATCAATGCGCGGTCTTTCCCGCTCTTTTCTTAAAATGTATCCATACCCGATCTCTCCCGCCCTTTTTAAAATTATATCAATGTGCGCTCTCTCCCAACAATACTTTGATGCAGACATTCCCTGATACCACAATTATTTCCAAAATGGCATATATTAATTATTCCTACTTAATCCTATTAATAAAATATAAACATCTTACATAAATTGTGGTTTGACTCTAGACATTAGAAATATGCACGTCTTACAAGGTTTGATTCGCCTGTGCTTTGCATATTTGGATGTTCAGCTCTGCGCACCAATTTTCCGCTCCGCAGGCTGTTTGAGTTGATGTTTTCCGTTTATATTCATTGAGTTTTCATGTACGCCTTTTTTATTTGACTCTACATGATTCAAGGAAAAATGTATTTGTCTGCCTCATCTGTGGGCTTTTTGAAGTGGCTTGTGTCATATACTGGTAAGAGTTCTCTATGAAAAATTGCGATGGTTAATTATTCTTGCGATGAGGTGTTCATGTGATATAGATATCTCACATTCTCCCGGCCATGGGCTGTAGGGTTTATCTCCTGATTTGTACTGTCTTGCTCAAAGTTGTGGCTCTTCGTTTGTGGTATATGAAATTTGGTGTCTTGCGTCACATCTGGCAGTTATAGTGATTTGTGTTACTATGTAATGTGCCCAGCTTTCATGCATAATTAATTTGGGGGCCTATGAAATACATAATTTTTTGAAAAACTTCGTTGTGGTTTTTAAATTGTTTTATGTGAGAAAACAAACCGTTTCTGAATTGTAACTCTGCCCTGGCGGCTGTATTCACGAACGATTCTCGATCTTGTGCTCCCGAGTGGTGTTTCTTTCTCTGTTGCGGGGCGCCTCCTGGTGGTGGGTGGCGCCGTCTCTACCCGGTGGCGTGTGCGTGGGCAGTCAAGTTTGGGCCCGAGCAGCGCGAGCATTGCCTTTTGCGTCGGACGGTGGGTCCCTCCGCGCTGTCGCTGGCCGGGGCTGGTGTTACTTGCTGCTCCGCGGGTAGGTGGTTGGCGTCGTCGCCTGATTACCAGCTTTCCTGCCCTGTCTGGCTGCGCCTTGCTGAGGTCTCGGTGACGATACCCGTGCTGGATCATCTTTCTTGGCCCCCATAAAATCGAGAAAAAACGAGCGAATACGCATCAAAATGGAATATGTGGCTGAGCACCTTACCAGACCCCTACTCTTCCCTTCATACCGGAAAAACGCTTTAGTATGACGCTCTCGTTAAAAGTTCTCCACCACTCTGCAATTGACATGTCCTGCAATATCACACTATACGTCCCCGGCAGTTTCATTATGCTATTTTCTGCAGCTTCATTGCTGCTTTCCTTAGGGGGTGCAACAACTATCAGTAGAGAATTACTTTGCACCCCATTCCGGGCATTGATGATTTCATAGAGCTCCCTTTCCAACATTGGTTGACAGACACTAAAGAATGTAGCTGTATCTCGAAAGCCATCGTTGATGTCACCAATGCAGGGCTGTGAGGTCCTATCCCTGAAAGCATCAGCAAACACGTAGTAGACTAATGTGGCTGTGTGATTTACCTGCTCTTATTGAACAGAACGGGCTGTGCGGCTGCTACTGTTAGACGCAAGACGAGATGACGGTGAATACGTTGACGGCACCACGCTACTACCTATAGGTTGGGGGCAGTATTGTGACAGTCCCAGCTGAGATGACGTCACTGTCGATTACACCATCCTGCTGATACTAATCCCAGGCTAGTAGCCTGACAGTACTGACAAGGTGACACAGATGTGACGGCACTGCCCTGGTACTGCTAGGCTGGGGCGGTAGCCTGGCATCCTGAGGTGACACAGACATCGACGACACTGCCTCGCTACCAGTAGGCCAAGGCGACGCAGATGCCAATGAGAGCATCAATGAAGGGTCCGGCGGAAGTGTTATGTGCCCGCTTCCAGAAGCTTCCAACACTCCTGCAGTGGAAGAAGAAGCAAAATTGATTATTATCACAAAGAGATACAAGCAACAGACTTGTAGAGTCGTAGACAAAACGAGAGAGACCCTCGCCTTTTCGTTATGCTGATCGGCACAGCTTTAAAGTCTGCTACACAGCATAACAGGCAAGGCGACGATGTGCTACAAACATACTATACACAGTCGTGAAATTGAAAAACTATCCGAATTTTGTAAGACTGTTTTCAATCATGTGTAAGACTATATTAATGCGGATAAGTGTCTTAAACACAGTGAGCCATGCGTGGCTCGTGTTCGTGCTATATCTCATTTTACATCCTGTTTTTACTGTACTACCACCTCGTTATGTTAATTTAATTTAGTGGTGTCACCGAGTTGTCGCCTTGCCTATCATAAGCAGCAGCAGCGGAGCTTATAGATATACGCCCTGGCATATTATCTTTGCTGACTGCTATTACTTCCCGGTTGTCGTGTGTTCGGGATTAATTTAATTTTAATAATTAACAGCCTCAGTAGCACCGTTTACCTAGAATTTACCTAGATTTCAGTCTGGATAACCCAACCTTCTTCAGAATAACAGTAACTACCGTTTGTCCATAGTGGACATCGTCAAGCTTTGTAATTTTAGTTTGACGATGTCCACTATGGACAAAAAAAAAATGGTTGAAATGGCTCTGAGCGCTATGGGACTTAACTTCAGAGGTCATCAGTCCCCTAGAACTTAGAACTACTTAAAGCTAACTAACCTAAGGACGTCACACACATCCATGCTCGAAGCAGGATTCGAACCTGCGACCGTATCGGTCGCGCGGTTCCAGACTGTAGCGCCTAGAACCGCTCGGCCACTCCGGCCGGCACTGTCCAACACGTGTGCGTAATTTTGAAAGCTTATGCGTACGTGGTTGTAGGCGGCTATGCGTTTTACGTTTTGGCTTTGGAGTTCCTTGTGTACTGGTTGTGTGGAAAGCAAGTTATCTTGTCGGTGGGTCCGTTCACTGTCTGTCCGCAGCTCGTGGTCGTGGGGTAGCGTTCTCGCTTCCCGCGCCCCGGGTTCCCGAGTTCGATTCCCGGCGGGGTTAGGGCTTTTCTCTGCCTCGTGATGACAGTGATGACAGGGTGTTGTGTGCTGTCCTTAGGTTAGTTAGGTTTAAGTAGTTCTGAGTTCTATGGGACTGATGACTATAGATGCTAAGTCCCATAGTGCTCAGAGCCGTTCACTGTCTCTCGGTTGCGTTGCCGGCAGATCGGATGTAGTTGGGCTCACTACCTGTCTCCCCTAAGCTAAAGTTAATATTTTAAGTGCAGACCGATCCCCGGAAACTTCTGAGCGACGCTGGCTGTACTGCCTTTTCTTATTGGTGTTAGACTGTGTATTTAATGGCTCATAGCCAATGGTTTGAATTTGTATGCTCTTAGTTGGGTTTTAAATAATGGGCCTTCAGCCGCTTTAAAATAGAAATTTCTTAACTTGCCAAGTTTTGTATTGTTTGGGCCTTGAGCCTCATTTAAAAATTTTTTTCTGGATAAAACTTTGCGCCTTCTGCCTTTGAAAATTTATTATTCAATCATGGGCCTTCAGCTGTCTTAAAATTTAAATTCCTTACTTGTTAAATCTTATATTGTTTGAGCCTTCAGCCTCATTAAAAAAATTATTTAAGGATAAAGCCTTGGGCTTTCTGGCTGGCAAATGATACTGTACTTGTGGGCCTTCAGCCGTTTTAAAAGTAAAATTTCTTATTGTTAAGACTTAGAACTTTTGGCCTTCAGCCTCCTTTTTAAAGTTATTTGCGGGTAAAGCTTTGGGACCTCTGCCTTTGAAAATTTATTGCAGTTGTGTTTTTAAATCATGGGCCTTCAACCGTTTTAATATGAAAGAGGTTGTGCCTTAGGCCATAAGACTGTGAGACATATTCAGTCGATAGTTAAGCTCGGAAATTTGCGCTGTAATATTTGGGCAACTAAATAAAGTTAAATGTGTTCGAGTGTAACTGACAGCCACTCATTTTTGGCCCCTTTCCACAATTCAAACTACCTGTTCTGTCCTGCGGATTAAGAAGGGCGTATCACACAACTCGTAAATATATGATATAAATGAAAGAAGAAACGCTAATTAGTATGAATTATACAAATAAAAATAAATTTCAGACTTTACGAATTAGCAAAATATTATGCGCATTCGGCCGCGAAAAGGTCTGTGTCAGCGTTCATACCAGTCATAGGGACCTACAATGAAAGTGTGCAAATTTAGCATAACGTGAAGATTCATAAGGATACTCAGTTAAAAACCATTGAGTGCCACTCTTAAGTCAATTCAATTTCTGGCAGAAGCGGAAAAAGTGGGCAGTAACATACATTAAATTCTACAACAGTTTCATATTGACATCCACAGGGCAACGTAACTACGCTTTCGATCAAAATCACGTTTACAGGAATGAAAATAAAATTCATTTGCTTTTACACGTTGTAGTTCAGATCCCAGTATTAATGCCACCGCGTTTTAGAAGTGCGAGAACTCCCATTGCTGACTAGCTTCGGAAACACTTCGGTTAATGAACGTTTTCTGGCTGTGGCAAGACTAATGGAGAATTCGGAACATTGTAGGATACGTTTGGCAGCTATGTCGCCGTTTATTTCCTGGGGTGGTGCAGAATTATCCTACTAAATCTACTCGCTAATAACAGTGTTTTGTTATGTCGATAAACTTCCTGAATGATTGTCACACAAGCGGTGACATAAAAGTAGAAAATTAATGTTTTTGAGTCCAGAAAGCTCTATGCAACAGAAACTACAGATCATTTTGCCATTTTCTTAGTAGAATTGCCGGCTTATTCACGTCTGGCGTAATACCAGAGGGCTGTTTGCCTGGGTTGTCTGCTAGTGTATTGAAAGGTGTTTGCTACTGCATGGGAGGTCTGGCTTGTTTACGGTTCTAATCTCGATGGAGGCAGGTAGACTATCAGTAAAGCAATTTTAAGAAATTCCGCGCCCCCAATACGTTCTATTGCTAGCTTTATTCTGTACCGGTGCCCTGTGGATGTCAATATGAAACTGTTGTCGAATTTCGTACTTGTTACTGCCCACTTTTTCCGCTTCTGTCAATAATTGAACTGACTTAATTGTGGCACTGAATGGTTTTTAACTGAATTTTGTTATGAAATTCACGCATTGCTAAATTTACACACTTTCATGGTAGGTCCGTATGACTGGGCTGAACGTTGACACAGACAGTTTCGCGGCCGAATGGGCATAATATTTTGCTAATTGGTAACGATCTGGGGTACTTTGTCTTACTAAAATAGTTACGTTATCTCGATAAGCTGAAATTCATTTTTATTAGTACAGTTCATACTAATTAGCGTTTCTTCTTTCATTTATATCTTATATTTACGTGTTGTGTTTAACACACTAATCAGCATTAATATAGTCTTAGACATGATTGGAAACAGTCGTACAAAGTTTGGATTGTTGTTAATTTTCACTCCTGTGCATAGTATGTTGGTAGCACTTCGTCGCCTTGCCTGTTATGCTGTGTAGCAGATTATGAAGTGTGCGGATCAGCATAACGAAAAGGAGAAGGATCTCGCTCGTTTTGTACACAACTGTACGTTTTCACACCATTCAGTGTTACAATCCACTTCTCTTTGATCAGATCCACTGGCGGAAAGCCTTTTAATGTAGGTGACCTTCTTTTAGCGTTAGAGTGACAACTTCGCTTCTCAGCCTCAAATGATGCAATGACGTGCATTGCACTTGTTTTTGTGCAATTGTCAGGAGAAACATTAGGTAGAAATTTGAATGGGGGAAGCCTTGGTAGCATCAAAGACTGTAGAACACCTGGTTCCCGAATGTGAAGTAACGACACAATTCTTGAGGCGGCCTTAAATTGCCGAATGAATCAAAGAAGTAGATAGTATTTCGCCTTTTTTAACATGCACAACCCTGTGATTACAGTATCCCCATAAAATGGATAATCCTACATTTTCTGGATTTACACACTGTCTCAGGCCATGTGTCCCGCGTGAACTTGCAGCAAAATCTCGTGGTTTTGAATTTTATTGTGTGTTTTAGTATATCTATTTAAGTATATCTATGTTTGTAAGTGATCTGTCTGTTAGTATCGCTAAGGGCTGTTTTTGTTTAGGTACAGCCCAAGCCTTTTTACGGTTTTAAATATAGGCCTTCATCAATAGCAACGACCTTCCAATTTCTTGTCATTGCTGCTCAACATTCTGGGCATTCTATACTGCATGAGTTAAGGCAGCGGCTCCACCAACGTACGACCCAGTGGCTGATAGTCCAGCAAATGCAGGAATTAGAAACAAAATTATTGAATCAAATGTCCTTGGTATTGGCAAGGCCTTAATCGTTTTAACACGTCTTTTTCTTCCTCCTTTCTTCCTAAAGGCAACTTTCGCTGCTGTTATTGCTAATTCGATGCAATTTTTTAAACACCCTTTAGACTTTTTTTTCTTCTTTAGTGTGCGACGATGTACATTCATCATTTGCTTGAAGATTATTTTAGCATCCGATGAAAGTTTGGCACACGTTGCCTTATTGACTACGAATGCAGCGATACATTGTCCTGTACCAATATCCTTTCATCGACATATCTGTCTGGTTGTATCATCTAATATTTGGTCTGCAATGCGACAATCTTTATTTGTATCCAAAGAACTGTCACTGTTTCAGTTTCGTTTGAGGTACACAAAAATTGTTTACGGGTATATGAAATAGGAATGATAGATTTTCGGGAGTACAGCCTGCACCTCCGTCGATACGTTTCCTAGCACTTACGCTATACTACTGTACCGTTTGAGTATTGCTTTTCCTATTACAAAGCTAACTACGAGCGTTCACCCAGCTGTTGTGCTCTGATGAGAGCCGAGCCATTTCACCTGTGTCCTGTCCTGTACACTCGAAGTCATATGACTCGTTCTACAAGGAATACGTTCGATTCACAGCTTTTCTGTAATTCCGCTACACAAAGACTTCTGGCAATTTCTTCATCATTACTGTCTTTTAAGATATATTTTCCCGAGTTTGTATCCTGCAACTTGGAAGCAGTAAATATCACTGTTGATCCATTTGGTAGGTATGTCTTCCCAAATGCGGTTTTATATTTCTATGTACGTACCAAATCACCTTCACTGAACTCCCGCTTGTATAGTTCCACCATTTTAATACGGCTGTGTACTGTATTTAGGACTTTATTATCACAGACATCAACGGGTACCTTCTTAATTAATTAGTACAAATTTTAGTTGCCAATGATTTGTGCTAGGATGTTTAGCTATTTGTACATTCCTTGAAGATTAAATGGCTTCCACACCCAGTTACGATCACCCTGTTCAACTGTTCAACAACACTAGTTTTCAAATGGGAGAATGTTGAGTAGTGAGTAATCCCACATCGTTCTATTACCGCTTTGAAGAGCTTATTGTAAAATTCACATCCATGTTCGGGCGGAAGATTTCTGGAACACCAATTTGTTTCAATCTGAACTCTCCTTCCCCGTCCTTACCTTCACTGGCGGAGCGAAAGCAAATTTTGAGTGTGTACCCATAACGATTGCAATTTATTTGAAAGCGTTATTAGATTGTGAATTTTCTCGTACATCTACAAGATCAGCCTGCCATAAATCGTCCAATCGTCGTACTACCACATGTCTGCACAGAAATTTTCTTCCTGTAGATCTGTGAATCTCATTAACAACTGTCTCCATAAGTACTCGATGATGCACCTTTCTCCACGCTCAGATATTATTGACAATGTTTTGTTCAATAGATATGTATCCTCCGTGGCAGACGATGCTTTAAGCAGTTGTACTCGATCTACGAGTACGTGACCGAGCCGAGCCGAGTCGTGTGGGGCCGGACACGAGCGGCTCGGTACCCCCGATAACAGGCGAGCCGTGACCGGTAACAGTCCCCCATTCATATCTCTGGGAGAGGCTGCCAAGGGGGAGGTGACCATGAGAAAAAGACTGAATAATCAACGAAATGATAACGTTCTACCAGTCAGGGCGTGGAATGTGAGAAGCTTGAATGTGGTAGGGAACCTAGAAAATCTGAAAGGGAATTGCAAAGGCCATCTAGATATAGTAGGGCGAAATGAAATGGAAGGAACACAAGGATCTCTGGTCACATGAGTAGAGGGTAATACCAACAGCAACAGAAAATGGTATAATGGGAGTAGGATTGGTTACGAATAGGAAGGTAGGACAGAGAGTGTGTTACTGTGAACACTTCAGTGATAGTGTAAGTAGGCTTTTTAAGTTTTTATGTTGGTAACGTCATGCAGCGCTCTGTATGAAAATCACCGCCACTTCCCAGCAAATTAGGGACACTGTTGCTCCTGGGGTATCGGCGAGGAACATTCGCAACCGTCTCCATGAAGCTGGGCTACGGTCCCGCACACCGTTAGGCCGTCTTCCGCTCACGCCCCAACATCGTGCAGCCCGCCTCCAGTGGTGTCGCGACAGGCGTGAATGGAGGGACGAATGGAGACGTGTCGTCTTCAGCGATGAGAGTCGCTTCTGTCTTGGTGCCAATGATGGTCGTATGCGTGTTTGGCGCCGTGCAGGTGAGCGCCACAATCAGGACTGCATACGACCGAGGCACACAGGGCCAACACCCGGCGTCATGGTGTGGGGAGCGATCTCCTACACTGGCCGTACACCACTGGTGATCGTCGAGGGGACACTGAATAGTGCACGGTACATCCAAACCGTCATCGAACCCATCGTTCTACCATTCCTAGACCGGCAAGGGAACTTGCTGTTCCAACAGGACAATGCACGTCCGCATGTATCCCGTGCCACCCAACGTGCTCAAGAAGGTGTAAGTCAACTACCCTGGCCAGCAAGATCTCCGGATCTGTCCCCCATTGAGCATGTTTGGGACTGGATGAAGCGTCGTCTCACGCGGTCTGCACGTCCAGCACGAACGCTAGTCCAACTGAGGCGCCAGGTGGAAATGGCATGGCAAGCCGTTCCACAGGACTACATCCAGCATCTCTACGATCGTCTCCAAGGCAGAATAGCAGCCTTCATTGCTGCGAAAGATGGATATACACTGTACTAGTGCCGACATTGTGCATGCTCTGTTGCCTGTGTCTATGTGCCTGTGGTTCTGTCAGTGTGATCATGTGATGTATCTGACCCCAGGAATGTGTCAATAAAGTTTCCCCTTCCTGGGACAATGAATTCACGGTGTTCTTATTTCAATTTCCAGGAGTGTATATAGCATTTGCGTTAGGAATTTACTGTCCACTTGTGAGAACTCTGAAACTGCGCACCAGGTCCGTCAAAAAAATGCGTATGCTGGGGCTCTCCCAAACAATACAGCGGGTTTTTCTCTGAAGGAGAACATGCAGGCCATTATCCCTTTTCTCTGGCAAAAACTGTTTTGGTCCGTGGGTGGTCGGCTGGCTGGAGCAGCTGTGTGCTAACTCACCCTCCTACAGACTTTCCAGTGGGCTGGTTGCCTCCATCAAACAAAAACTCCTGTGGCCAGCCTCGACATTTTAATCTCAGTGCGCACTTGCGATTTATTTATTAGATTTGCATATTGATTAAATGGAAATATGTAAATTTGACTCTACCGTATCGAGTTTGGGGTCGAATGAAACGTCTTGACATGCAGAATACGATGGTGAGGCCGGAATATGTAAGAACTGAAGGTCAGGAGAGCACGCCACCTTACACATGTTACATTGAAAGACAACGCACAGCCTCAGTTATTTTGGGCCAGACATAGTGGCCAATGAATTTAAATAATGGGAAGATGATGGTGTAAATGCTCCCATTCCAGCTAGTCAATGGACAAGTCTTCTCATTTTGTTGTCTAAGCCTTCTGGTCGCATTCGCATTTGTGTTGACTACGAGTCTACAATCAACCCACAGACAGTAGTTGACACTTATCCTTTACCTCGCCCTGAAAAACTCAAGGACAGGCTTGGTACATGACACTACTTTTCAAAGGCAGATTAGCATGATGCTTATTTGCCAGTTCCATTGGATGAAGAATCGCTGAACGTGTTTGTTGTAAACACACACTTTGGATTGTTCAAGTGTTTGCTTTTGTCCTCATGCTGTGCTTCCGCACCCGCCATTCTTCTACGTTACTTGGAACAGCTGACTTCAAAAGTGCCATTTTGTTCAAACTTACTTTACGATGTAGCCGTCTCAGGTCATACCCCAGAGGAAAACATTGCCCATTTGCGTACTCATTTTCGAATGTTGGCAGAAGCAGGACTCAAGCATCGTCTCGATGAGTATGAGTTTTTCCAAACCAAACTGCAGTATTTAGGCCATGTGATAAACAGGCAGGGTGTGTACCCCACTCAATCACATTTGCTTGCAATCTATGACCTGCCTGTTCCTCGCAACCTGTCCCAACTGCAGTCAGTACTAAGCAAGATGATACTACATTAAGTTCATAGCGAATGCCACATAGATCGCATCGCTTGCATCGCAACAACGTATCTTTTGAGTAAATGAAACAATGTATAGATGCATTTCATAAACTCAAAAATGCTTTGCTTAGTGACAGATATTTAGTGCATTCTGACCCTGCCAAGCCAGTAGTTTTGCAAGTCAAAGCTTCTTCCGATAGAATCGGCGCCGGCCGCGGTGGTCTAGTGGTTCTAGGCGCGCAGTCCGGAACCGCGGGACTGCTACGGTCGCAGGTTCCAATCCTGCCTCGGGCATGGATGTGTGTGATGTCCTTAGGTTAGTTAGGTTTAAGTAGTTCTAAGTTCTAGGGGACTAATGACCACAGAAGTTAAGTCCCATAGTGCTCAGAGCCATTTGAACCATTTTTTGATAGAATCGGCGCTGTGCTTTTGCACAAAATTGTAGCACAAGGTAGATAGGCTTTTTGATTTTGCCTCGAAGTTTTTAACTGAAACTGGAACTCAGTGCAATTACTCACAAATAGAAAAAGAGACTCTCGCTATTGTGTATAGTGTGAAAAAATTCTATCACTATTTGTATGGTGGCAAGTTCTATTTAGTGGCAGATCACAAGCATTCATTGTTTTATCCATGAAAGCCGGTTCCCACACGCACTGCTCAAAAATTGCAACGATGGGGATTGTTGCTCTTGCAGTATTGGTATGAAATTGTGTACAGACCTACGGCAAAATATGGTAATGCAGACGCCCTATCCCGCCTTCCGATCGGCCCAGAGGCTGATTTTGATGCATCCTGATGCATCTTGTCAAATCGATGCGCAGGACTCTGAATTCCTGGAATCCTTTCACTTGCACTACAGAAAACTAGCAGAGCTCACTGAAGCAGACCCAGACCTCAAGATTTTGTTGCTGTACATTCGAACGTCTAGACCTCGTTCATTGTTCAGTATCCAGAATTTAGTTGTGCACCGATACTTTGCTCATCGGCGTAACCTTACAGTTCAACAAGGTGTAACTGTAGTTCAAAATGACAATGGACCAATCTGTGTGCTTATTCCCAAAGTGTTGCAAAAGGAGGTGTTGCGGTTGCTCCACCAAGGACATTTGGGAAACGCACTGGCATTGTACTTGGCAAGACATGGACGCCCACATAGAACAGATGATGGCACATAGTCATTCTTCTGTGGAGAACCAATCCACTCTCCCACAGACATTCTCAGCTTGGCCTAAGACTCAATCACCATTGCAACTACTGCACATTGACTTTGAAGTACCATTTAGGAACACTCATTGCCTCCTAGTGATAGACTCGTTTAGCAAGTTCCCATTTGCAGTGCCTATGAACTCTACCACATAACGTATCACCATTGAAGTGTTGTCGTCCATATTTTGCATGGAAGGCTTGCTAGAGGTACTTGTGTCAGACAACAGATCACAGTTCACTTCACTTGGTTTTGAGTAGTTTGTGAATGAGGGGCATTTCTCATCTAACAAGTGCTCCAGTTCACCCGCAGTGGAATGGAATGGCAGAACGCTTCATACACACTTTCAAGCAACAGACGGCCAAACTTCGCTCTACCCACACACAAGAACTGGCGAATTCTTTGTCGCCTCCTGTGTCTCTCACCCACGAGATGGACTATCACTGGTGTAGCGTCTGCATGGCCGCAGCCATCGGACGCTGCGACACTTGCTATTCCCACTGCAACAAGTATCACTTTGCGCTACGCGATCTTGTTCCTTTCAGCGTTTTGGGCAACTTTAGGCTCTGTGAAAGAGGGGTGATTCAGAAACACATTGGTTCATAAATGTAATTGATTGCAGGCCCCGATGGTTCGCAGCGCCATCACCAGAACGAAATTCGTGCATGTCATTTGCCCAGTGATTTTGCTGCTTCCCCCCCCCCCCCCCCCCCACAGTTTCAAGTTGTCACAGGGCCGTGCGGCATTCGGAGCCACCCACTGGTGCAACGAGGACTCCCTAGGAGGAGTCGATGGACGACGCGCTCTTGCCCCTGCCGTCACAGCTCGACAACTCAATAGACCTGGACCCGCCATCACCGTCGCCATCGATGCTCCACGACACACTCTAAGGCCTGGACGTGTGCCCTGGCAACAGTTTTCTGGAGGATGTCTCTGGTGCCTCACAAGGAGGATGGCAGGGTGCAGTTGGGAGTACGCCGTCCTCCATAGTCCCGGCTCCCAGCTCATCTCTACGTCTAACCTCCTGCTTCCTTCCCTGTTGTCGTCCGCAGCCTCTTGTAAGGGGTCCATGACTAAGGAATTTATTGGTAGTGAACGCGAACAGATGTAATTTCGATGGATTGCTGACATGCTGCCTGCGATATGTAAGCTACAGGGTGTTTCAAAAATGACCGGTATATTTGAAACGGCAATACAAACTAAACGAGCAGCGATAGAAATACACCGTTTGTTGCAATATGCTTGGGACAACAGTACATTTTCAGGCAGACAAACTTTCGAAATTACGGTAGTTACAATTGTCAACAACAGATGGCGCTGCGGTCTGGGAAACTCTATAGTACGATATTTTCCACATATCCACCATGCTTAGCAATAATATGGCGTAGTCTCTGAATGAAATTACCCGAAACCTTTGACAATGTGTCTGGCGGAATGGCTTCACATGCAGATGAGATTTACTGCTTCAGCTGTTCAATTGTTTCTGGATTCTGGCGGTACACCTGGTCTTTCAAGTGTCCCCACAGAAAGAAGTCACAGGGGTTCATGTCTGGCGAATAGGGAGGCCAATCCACGCCGCCTCCTGTATGTTTCGGATAGCCCAAAGCAATCACACGATCATCGAAATATTCATTCAGGAAATTAAAGACGTCGGCCGTGCGATGTGGCCGGGCACCATCTTGCATAAACCACGAGGTGTTCGCAGTGTCGTCTAAGGCAGTTTGTACCGACACAAATTCACGAAGAATGTCCAGATAGCGTCATGCAGTAATCGTTTCGGATCTGAAAAATGGGCCAATGATTCCTTTGGAAGAAATGGCGGCCCAGACCAGTACTTTTTGAGGATGCAGGGACGATGGGACTGCAACATGGGGCTTTTCGGTTCCTCATATGCGCCAGTTCTGTTTATTGACGAAGCCGTCCAGGTAAAAATAAGCTTCGTCAGTAAACCAAATGCTGCCCACATGCATATCGCCGTCATCAATCCTGTGCACTATATCGTTAGCGAATGTCTCTCGTGCAGCAATGGTAGCGGCGCTGAGGGGTTGCCGCGTTTGAATTTTGTATGGATAGAGGTGTAAACTCTGGCGCATGAGACGATACGTGGATGTTGGCGTCATTTGGACCGCAGCTGCAACACGGCGAACGGAAACCCGAGGCCGCTGTTGGATCACCTGCTGCACTAGCTGCGCATTACCCTCTCTGTTTGCCGTACGCGGTCGCCCTACCTTTCCAGCACGTTCATCTGTCACGTTCCCAGTCCGTTGAAATTTTTCAAACAGATACTTTATTTTCCCAGTCCGTAGAAATTTTTCAAACAGATCCTTTATTGTATCGCTTTTCGGTCCTTTGGTTACATTAAACCTCCGTTGAAAACGTCGTCTTGTTGCAACAACACTGTGTTCTAGGCGGTGGAATTCCAACACCAGAAAAATCCTCTGTTCTAAGGAATAAACCATGTTGTCCACAGCACACTTGCATGTTGTGAACAGCACACGCTTACAGCAGAAAGACGACGTACAGAATGGCGCACCCACAGACTGCGTTGTCTTCTATATCTTTCACATCACTAGCAGCGCCATCTGTTGTTGAAAATTGTAACTACTGTAATTTCGAAAGTTTGTCCGCCTGAAAATGTACTGTTGTCCCAAGCATATTGCAACAAACGGTGTATTTCTATCGCTGCTCGTTTAGTTTTTATTGCCGTTTCAAATATACCGGTCATTTTTGAAACAACCTGTATAAGAGAGCAGTGTTGGCTGCAGTAGGATCTGTGTGGCAGTAGGAGTAAGTAGTAGCTAGCCCTCGTGTGTATGGAGTTGGCTGGTGGGGAGCAATGGAGGTGCCTGAGCGATGTAGTATAAGGTAAAATCAGCTGCGGGCATATGTAGTTTGTTACAGTAAATTTGTACTATTGTTACATCAAGTCCCATGTAAATGTTTCAGAAATCTTTTAATAATAATATTTTTTGTATAAATTCATCTGAATTTAAAGAATTTGCTAATTTCTTCAATCCATGGTCATCCCGATTATCGTAAAGAAAAATCAGTTGTTTCTTTTTATACATGACAAATCTAGCGGCCAGCATTGCACTACAGTTTATTATTCCGTAACCTCGCAATAATAACGTGACTAACCTTCCAATAAAAAATGTGACTCATACACAACCTTTCAATAATTAACTGACTGTGAATCTAAACTGGTAAATTTAAACGTCAGCAGTACTGCGTCATTGCCCTGAAAGATCATTCAGAATAAACTGAAAATTCATATCTCAATGAAGTCGCCAGATAACGCGTATATATCTGCTTCTATAAGAAATTTTTATGGCAAGCCCAGTGCGATGCTTGCTTCATTACTGATGATGATCATATTTTTTCTTGGCAAGTGTACGGCAAGGTAAGGTAAGCAGGTCGCTTTTCTTGTTGTTACACCTTAGACCATGCACATTTTTCCGGATAAACTTACATATTATGTGACTACTTATGCACTTAAATCTATGTGACTACTTACTGATGATGATATTTTTTCCTTGCAAGTGCTGGCAAGGTAAGGTTAGCAGGTAGCTTTTCTTGTCGTTATATATCAGACCGTGCACATTTTCCATATTTTGTGCATGTATGATTGTTTTCCTAACGACAGTAGAATTTTTGTCTGTATGCACTATGAAATCTTTAAGATGTAACAAACACGAGTTGACTTTGGAATTTTTGCCTTATGATATCTCAATATGTAGACTATACTACATTATTTGCTACTAAACTATGATATTGTGTGTACATTTTTGCACTTGAAAACTGTCTATGTTTTTGACCTAATACGTTTTCTGTCATGCTATGATGTATGCTTAGACATATCACTAGAAACAAGTTTTCATTTAATTGGTATGTGATTTAAATGCAAGATATTAATCCACATTCGACATTTTCAGAAAGCAATAACGTGTAAAAGAAATAAATTAAACAATTTCAGCATCGGAATGAACGAAAGAAAAAGCAATACTTTGTCATGAAGAGTGAATGGATCATAATTGACTAGCATTAACTGTATGATAGATGTCTTGACTAATTAATTTTCTTTCAGAATACGAGGCGATTATTGCAGGCCTAATGATTGGACGAAGTGGCAACAAAATGACTACTCACGTTGATGTGTAGAAGGTATGTGTCATGCGACATATCATCTGAGATTCGGAAAAATATAATCCATATAATCCCTAAGACTGCAGGAGCTGACAAGTGCGAGAATTATCTCACAATCAGCTTAACAGCTCTTGCATCCAAGTTGCTGACAGGAATAATATACAGAAGAATGGAAAAGAAAATTGAGGATATGCTAGATAACGATCAGTTTGGCTTTAGAGAAGGTAAAGGGACGAGAGAGAGCAATTCTGACGTTGCAGTTGGTAATGGAAGCGAGACTGAAGAAAAATCAAGAAACGTCCATAGGTTTTTTTCGCCGTGGAAAAAGCGTTCGACAAAGAAAAATGGTTCAAAATGTTACAAATTCTGAGACAAAGACGGGTAAGGTGTAGGGAGAGACGGTTAATGCCCAATAAGTAGAAGAGCCAAAAGGGAATAATAAGAGTGGATGAACAATAGCGAAATGCTTGAGTTAAATAGGGTGTAAGACAGGGATGTAGTCTTTCACCCTACTGTTCAATCTGTAAAGCGAAGAAGAATTGATGGAAATAAAACAATGGATCAGGAGTGGAATTAAAACACAAGGTGAAGGATATCAGTGATACGATTCGGTGATGACATTGATATCCTGAGTGAATGTGAAGAAAAATTATTTGATTTGTTGATTGGAATCAACAGCATAATGAGTACAGAAAACGGACTGAAAGTAAATCGAAGAAAGGCGAGAGAAATGAGAAGTAGCAGAAATGAGGACAGCGAAAAACTTGACATCAGGATTTATGGTAACTATGTAGATGAAGTTAATAAATTCTGCTACCTAGGTATCAACATAACCAATGACAGACGATGCAAAAAGGTCGTCAGAAGCAGACCAGCACTGGCAAAAAGGGAATTTCTGGGCAAGACAAGTGTTCTAGTATCAAACATAGGGCTTAAATTTGAAACATCCCCTTAGAAAAATTATAAAAGACTGTGCTTAAACTGACATACAATATTTTTTAGCGCAACCCAATCTGACTTTCAATAAACCCTACAAGAGAATGGCCCTGAATAAATTAACCTATACGTTTCACAAATCACTTACCTCACAAAAATCTTCGATACCCGAACTACTGCAATACAGTCTGCACCCAGCACACCCTGTGATTTCCATGCAGAGCGTTACGTGACGGTGGCGTTACCAATATAAAAACCTAAACAGTCTACTTACATAGCCACCATGCTCCCCACAAAAAATTTTACAAATTGTTTTGGGCACTGGCCAATATACACTCCTGGAAATGGAAAGAAGAACACATTGACACCGGTGTGTCAGACCCACCATACTTGCTCCGGACACTGCGAGAGGGCTGTACAAGCAATGATCACACGCACGGCACAGCGGACACACCAGGAACCGCGGTGTTGGCCGTCGAATGGCGCTAGCTGCGCAGCATTTGTGCACCGCCGCCGTCAGTGTCAGCCAGTTTGCCGTGGCATACGGAGCTCCATCGCAGTCTTTAACACTGGTAGCATGCCGCGACAGCGTGGACGTGAACCGTATGTGCAGCTGACGGACTTTGAGCGAGGGCGTATAGTGGGCATGCGGGAGGACGGGTGGACGTACCGCCGAATTGCTCAACACGTGGGGCGTGAGGTCTCCACAGTACATCGACGTTGTCGCCAGTGGTCGGCGGAAGGTGCACGTGCCCGTCGACCTGGGACCGGACCGCAGCGACGCACGGATGCACGCCAAGACCGTAGGATCCTACGCAGTGCCGTAGGGGACCGCACCGCCACTTCCCAGCAAATTAGGGACACTGTTGCTCCTGGGGTATCGGCGAGGACCATTCGCAACCGTCTCCATGAAGCTGGGCTATGGTCCCGCACACCGTTAGGCCGTCTTCCGCTCACGCCCCAACATCGTGCAGCCCGCCTCCAGTGGTGTCGCGACAGGCGTGAATGGAGGGACGAATGGAGACGTGTCGTCTTCAGCGATGAGAGTCGCTTCTGCCTTGGTGCCAATGATGGTCGTATGCGTGTTTGGCGCCGTGCAGGTGAGCGCCACAATCAGGACTGCATACGACCGAGGCACACAGGGCCAACACCCGGCATCATGGTGTGGGGAGCGATCTCCTACACTGGCCGTACACCACTGGTGATCGTCGAGGGGACACTGAATAGTGCACGGTACATCCAAACCGTCATCGAACCCATCGTTCTACCATTCCTAGACCGGCAAGGGAACTTGCTGTTCCAACAGGACAATGCACGTGCGAATGTATCCTCTGCCACCCAACGTGCTCTAGAAGGTGTAAGTCAACTACCGTGGCCAGCAAGATCTCCGGTTCTGTCCCCCATTGAGCATGTTTGGGACTGGATGAAGCGTCGTCTCACGCGGTCTGCACGTCCAGCACGAACGCTGGTCCAACTGAGGCGCCAGGTGGAAATGGCATGGCAAGCCGTTCCACAGGACTACATCCAGCATCTCTACGATCGTCTCCATGGGAGAATAGCAGCCTGCATTGCTGCGAAAGGTGGATATACACTGTACTAGTGCCGACATTGTGCATGCTCTGTTGCCTGTGTCTATGTGCCTGTGGTTCTGTCAGTGTGATCATGTGATGTATCTGACCCAAGGAATGTGTCAATAAAGTTTCCCCTTCCTGGGACAATGAATTCACGGTGTTCTTATTTCAATTTCTAGGAGTGTATATTTGTCAAAATTTTTTCACAATTTCAATAACAAAGAAATCAAATGCACACACTTATTGATGCAATGTTGGTAAAAATCCAAAATTTTCTCACAGTCCATAAAGACAGTCCTGATCGTTCATCACAGTAAAATTGCTGTGTTTTTCTCAAAGCGTAAGATGTAAAAGGAAATGCACACAGAAGTAGTGGATTTCCATGAAGTCTTGAAGAAGTAGTGTTGTCCTTCCAACGGAAAGACAGTGCTGACTCTTGACATGCAGACAGGTGATGGGTCACAACAGAGCAACACACCGCAGAGTCAGTCGAAGTTTTGAAGAATATTGGTAAGTCGGTCATCACAGAGTAGACCCACAGTAGTCCTGGTACAGATTATGGTATTAGTGGGCCACCAGAGTTGCAGACCCACTGCAGTCCTTGTAGAAATAATGGTATAGGTGCGTCATCAAAGGTGTAGACCCACTTTATTCCTTGTAGAGATGGCTAGCAGCCATCTGTTGCGACTGTGCAGGTGCACAATCACCTTCGAAGAGTCTTTCGGAGAATATAGCAAGTCCATAAACCACCATCCATAAACCACCACTTGTTCACTCACAAAGTTTTTTTGTAATTGTCCTTAGAACCAGCAATGATGTTAACCAATCCCTTGCTGAATTATTAACACATGTGCAAACACTATCAGTCTCTACTTCTCACATATTGTCCATATACTATGAGGAACAGATACGTGTGCAGTAAAATGTAACTTACAAGTTACTTAATTTGATGAACTGGTGTCAATTACAAGTTAATATCATAAGAATAGAAAAATACATCATTAAAGAACATAATAGTACAGATAACATTTGTAATAAAACGAGCTTTACAAAAGAATAGCAATAGACATATGTATATGTCTATTTCAGGAATTATGACACAAGCAAATATATGAACTAATGAGAAAAGTTTGCGAAACATTATTGTCACACGTGAGCATTAAAACAGAACTGAATAAACAATGTCTAAATATCTTCACAAAGTAAATAACATAGTATTAATGCAAATTATATTTGAGGATAACAGTATTCCTCATCATAGTGACATGTAGCTTAGTATTAGAAAAGAAAAAAGTCTATGAAACAGTACACAGAGACAGGAAGAACACAAATACAGGGTCGCCATATGAAACGTTCCCTTAGTAAAATTATAGAAGACTGTGCTTAAACTGACACACAATATTTTTTAGCGCAACACAATCTGACTTTCAATAATTCCTACAAGAGAATGTCCCTGACTAGATTAACCTATACGTTTCACAAATCACTTACCTCACAAAAATCTTCGTTACTCAAACTACTGCAATTCAGCGAGCGTTACTACTGCCAGCTAAATAAAAGATTCAAACTACTGAAGGCACTAACTACTGATAGGCATAGTTAGCAAACGAAAGATTTTGATAAAGAACAAACAATGTCTTTACCTTAATAGTGTTCAAAAGTGATAATATATATAGATGTTCATGACATTCAATAATACGAATTTACTCTTTCTGATGGACACACGTTCAGATCGTCCACTCTCAAAAGTCTGCCATCTCCTTCCCCACATCCACCACTGCTGGCGTCTCACCCCCAACTGCGCAACGCTACGTGCTGTTAACAGCCAAAAGCTCAACACTACACTCCTGGAAATGGAAAGAAGAACACATTGACACCGGTGTGTCAGACCCACCATACTTGCTCCGGACACTGCGAGAGGGCTGTACAAGCAATGATCACACGCACGGCACAGCGGACACACCAGGAACCGCGGTGTTGGCCGTCGAATGGCGCTAGCTGCGCAGCATTTGTGCACCGCCGCCGTCAGTGTCAGCCAGTTTGCCGTGGCATACGGAGCTCCATCGCAGTCTTTAACACTGGTAGCATGCCGCGACAGCGTGGACGTGAACCGTATGTGCAGCTGACGGACTTTGAGCGAGGGCGTATAGTGGGCATGCGGGAGGACGGGTGGACGTACCGCCGAATTGCTCAACACGTGGGGCGTGAGGTCTCCACAGTACATCGACGTTGTCGCCAGTGGTCGGCGGAAGGTGCACGTGCCCGTCGACCTGGGACCGGACCGCAGCGACGCACGGATGCACGCCAAGACCGTAGGATCCTACGCAGTGCCGTAGGGGACCGCACCGCCACTTCCCAGCAAATTAGGGACACTGTTGCTCCTGGGGTATCGGCGAGGACCATTCGCAACCGTCTCCATGAAGCTGGGCTATGGTCCCGCACACCGTTAGGCCGTCTTCCGCTCACGCCCCAACATCGTGCAGCCCGCCTCCAGTGGTGTCGCGACAGGCGTGAATGGAGGGACGAATGGAGACGTGTCGTCTTCAGCGATGAGAGTCGCTTCTGCCTTGGTGCCAATGATGGTCGTATGCGTGTTTGGCGCCGTGCAGGTGAGCGCCACAATCAGGACTGCATACGACCGAGGCACACAGGGCCAACACCCGGCATCATGGTGTGGGGAGCGATCTCCTACACTGGCCGTACACCACTGGTGATCGTCGAGGGGACACTGAATAGTGCACGGTACATCCAAACCGTCATCGAACCCATCGTTCTACCATTCCTAGACCGGCAAGGGAACTTGCTGTTCCAACGGGACAATGCACGTCCGCATGTATCCCGTGCCACCCAACGTGCTCTAGTAGGTGTAAGTCAACTACCCTGGCCAGCAAGATCTCCGGATCTGTCCCCCATTGAGCATGTTTGGGACTGGATGAAGCGTCGTCTCACGCGGTCTGCACGTCCAGCACGAACGCTGGTCCAACTGAGGCGCCAGGTGGAAATGGCATGGCAAACCGTTCCACAGGACTAAATCCAGCATCTCTACGATCGTCTCCATGGGAGAATAGCAGCCTGCATTGCTGCGAAAGGTGGATATACACTGTACTAGTGCCGACATTGTGCATGCTCTGTTGCCTGTGTCTATGTGCCTGTGGTTCTGTCAGTGTGATCATGTGATGTATCTGACCCAAGGAATGTGTCAATAAAGTTTCCCCTTCCTGGGACAATGAATTCACGGTGTTCTTATTTCAATTTCCATGAGTGTACAATGGCAGACAACAGTGAAAAACAGCCACAGCCTGCACACAGCACAGCAAGTGATTTTCCTACAGAGCGCTACATGGCGCTGGCGTTACCAATCTAAAGACCTAAACAGCCAATTTACATATCCCCCATGCTCCCCACAAAAAATTTTACAAATTGTTTTGGGAAGTGGCCAATAGATATTTGTTAAAATTTTTTGACAATTTCAATTACAAAGAGATCAAATGCGCACACTTAATGATACAATGTTGGTCAAAAGCTAAAATTTTCTCACAGTCCATTAAGACAGTCCTGATCGTTCAATCACAGTAAAATTGCAGCGTTTTTCTCAAAGTCTAAGCAGTAAAAGAAAATGCACACAGAAGTAGTGGATTTCCATGCAGTCTTGAAGAAGTGTTGTCTTTACAACAGAAAGACAGTGCTGACTCTTGACATGCAGACAGGTGATGGGCCACAACAGAGCAACCCACCGCAGTGTCAGTCTAAGTTTTGAAGAATATTGGTAAGTAGGTCATCACAGAGTAGACCCACTGTAGTCCTGGTAGAGATTATGGTATAGGTGGGCCACCAGAGGTGCAGACCCACTACAGCCGTTGTTGAAATAAATGTTTTGGTGAGTCATCAAAGGTGTAGACCCGACGGAAGTTCTTGTACAGATGGCTAGCAGCCATCCGTTGCGACTGTGCAGGAGCACAATCACCATCGTAGAGTCTTGCGGAGAATATAGAAAGTCCATAAACCACCGCTTGATCACTCACATAGTTTTTTTTTTTTTTGTTCTTAGAACCAGCAAGGCTGCTAACCAGACCCTTGCTGAATTATTAACACACGTGCAAACACCATCAGTCCCTACATCTCGCATATTGTCCATATACTATGACCAACAGAAACGTGTGCAGCAAGATGTAACTTACAAGATAGTTAATTTGATGAACTGGTGTCAATTACAATTTTATAACATAAGAATACAATAACAAAGGTACAAAATACATAATTAAACAACATAATAGTACAGATATTATTTGTAATAATACGGACTTTAGAAAAGAGTAGAAATAGACATATACATCAGTGTTACAGGAATTATGACATATGTAAATATATAAAATAATGAGAATAGTTTCGAAACATTAATTTCACACATGAGCATTAAAACAGAACAGATTAAATAATGGCTAAACATCTTCGCAAAGTAAATAACATAGTATTAATGCAAATTATATTTGAGGACAGCGGTATTCCTCATCATAGTGACATGTAGTTTGGTATCAGAAAAGAAAAAAATCTCTATGAAACAGTACACAGAGACAGGGAGAACACAAATACAGGGTGGACACATGAAACGTCCCCTTAAAAAAATTATAAAAGACTGTGCTTAAACTTACACACAATATTTTTTAGCGCAACGCAATCTGACTTTCAATAATCCCAACAAGAGAATAGCCCTGACAATATTAAACTATACGTTTCACAAATCACTTACCTCACAAAAATCTTCGTTACTCGAACAACTGCAATACAGCGAGCGCCACTACTGCCAGCTAAATAAAAGATTGAAACTACTGAAGGCACTAACTACTGATAGGCATAGTTAGCAAAAGAAAGATTTTGAAGATTTTGATAGAGAACAAACAATGTATTTACCTTAATAGTGTTCAAAAGTAATAAGATATATAGCAGTTCATGACATCCAATAATACAAATTTACTCTTTCTGATGAACACACGTCCAGATCGTCCGCTCTCAAAATTCTGCCACCTCTCTCCCCACATCCACCACTGCCGGCCGCTCACCTCCAACTGCGCAACGCTACGCGCTTTTAACAGCCAACAGCCCAAAACTACAATGGCAGACAACAATGCAAACCAGCAACAGACTTCACACAGCACAGCGAGTGATTTTCATATAGAGCGTTACGTGGCGGTGGCGTTACCAATATAAAAACCTAAACAGCCTACTTACAATTTTAGGAAGAAATTTCTGAGATTGTAGCTATGGTGCATTGCATTGTGTGGTAGTGTAACACAGATTGTCGTAAAACGGGAGCAGAATAGAATCGGAGCATTTTGGATGTGGTGCTGCAGACGAATGTTGAAAATTAGGTGCACTGATAAGATGAGGAATGAGGGGGTCCTGGCCTGAGTCGGAGAGGAAAGGAATATATGGAAAACACTGATAAGGAGGACACGATAATGTTGCCGTATGACGAAGGCCTCCCGTCGAGTAGACCGTTCGCCTGGTTCAAGTCTTTCGATTTGACGCCACTGCGGCAACGTGAGCGTCGATGTGGATGAAATGATGATGATTAGGACAACACAACCCCCAGTCCCTCAGCGGAGAAAATCTCCGACCCAGCCAGAAATTTAACTCGGTCACTTAGGATTGACACTCTGTCGCGCTTACCATTGTTTTTTATTGTTGTGTTTGGTCGTTGCGGACGTAGCAAGACATCCTATTCAAATTCGGTGGTTGATCCTTCCACTCAGTTTTTTATTACAGAGGCCTACCGGCTCTCTGACTGAACACGCTGAGCTACCGTGCCGGCATACCACTCGGCTCCCGAGGGCGGACAGGGACACGATGATTGGATGTCTGTTAAGACGTGAGGGAATGACTTCCATGGTACTAAAGGGAGCTGTAGCGGGCAAAATCTATCGAGGAAGACAGGGATTGGCACATATACAGCAAATAATTGAGGACGTAGAATGGAAGGGCTACTCTGTGATGAAGAGGTTGGCACAAGAGAGTAATTCGTCGCAAGCTACATCAAACCAGTCAAAGGACTGATGCCCAAAAAAAAGTCTTAACAACGCTTTAAAGATAGATCCTTCACTCATCAACTGGTCTCCTGACACAACTGCTCATCGTCTCTTGCATTGCCAAAAAAGATAAGGGTCGCATGAACGGGATAAATCCAGGACGAAAAGGCAGTGAAATTACACAGCCCACTCTTTGCATAAAATTGAAATGATTCAAAAAGTTGAACATTTGGTAATAGAACGATTGGATGTCTGTATATATATATATATATATATATATATATATATATATATATATATATATATGCTGATGACGATGAAGGGAGTCAAGTGCCTTAGCTATCATCTTCATACATCCTTGCATATCTGTTAGTTTTGTGTTGACTTCTTTAATTTTCTCATTGATGTATATGGTATTTCACTTTACTGTATGCTACCATTCAACAGCTCGACATTTATAGCCCCCATCTTCAGAAGACTTTCTATTTCCATTAATTTAGCGTTGATTGCCTCGCCATTTCTGCCAAATAGATGCGTGGGAAATGTGCCCTCTGAATGAATTTGCAACACACGTGCAAATTTGTCCCTAGTCAACGGTATACTGTTACAGTTAAGTTTTGATACACTGCCTTTTACGCAGAACCCCATTGAAGTTTCGCCATTGTCCTAGTTTTATCTATAGCCATAAACCCATACTGCGAGTTATTCCAGCAATCTCCACATATGGTAACGAATTCATTGCACGATATGTCAGTTCCTGCACGTGCTTGGTGGATATCCTTTAAATTCAGATTATCCTGATCTAAAGTGATAATAAGGTTAGCAACATTCTGAACAAGCTGTTTCAGGAGTATCTCTGATGACATGCATAGGCCGACCAAAGCAGAACAATCTGTGGATCTCTTCCTGGTTTTCCAATTCGACGTCATCTAATAAAAGTACGCTGCTTGGCTTTGCTTTCCCCGGCGCTGCAACATCACTGCTTTCGCTGAATTTCTGGTATATTACTCCTTCAATGCCGTGCAAAGTCTCCTCTAATAGCTAATATTTTGGCAGAAACAGAGTTTTTGAAAAAAATTTGTACATGCTCGAGGAGAACTAACTCTTTCAGGATGTGTTAACACAATTAGAACTAGATCACTTTTCCCCACAGCCCTAATGACCAACAACCAAATCAGTTGTAGTATCAGGAACTAATTATTCATTCATCTTTTTTTCTGGTTTCTAACTTCATCACTGCAGGATACGTCGCTTACTGCAAACCCATATGGTGAGGTTGTTTCGTCCACTCGGTCAAGGTGGGAACTGTTCCTTTACACTGGAATTCCGGGGTTCTTATAAACTCCCATATAGAGCTGACTATATAAACAGACTTACATAAGGTCTTAGTTGAGTGGCTACATCAATGTTGAATCATATGCTTCCACTCCGATGGACAACATGCATCGTAGAGCTGGGCTATGGTTTCTTCAGATGGGCAGATAGTGAGGTGAGCTAATTCCAGTTGATTACAGCACAATGTCTCTTCGAATCGATAGAAATATGACTGCCAACATTGCCGATACTCTAGTTCAGGTTATATTAGATTACTGACATCCGAAGTCTCCTACAGAGTGCACCGACACGTCGCACAGCCGACACCATTCATCCGTGTATAATATTACTCTGATGTCACTAAATCGAGAGTTTTCAAATTCAAAAATTCTACCACTGAGTAAAGCTTCCTGTTCGATAAGATACCGAAACTGGCACGCTTACACCCATTGGTGTTCTAACAGTAGGTTTGATTGAACAGCATTGTCTTCACGTTAGGTGCCTGCTGTTATAACGACTTCACCTCACCAGCATGTATTATTAAGCTTATTTCCTTTTATTTCTCCCAGTTCATTACCATCGGCGTTAATACTTACAGTACCTCGGAGCAGGGAGTGTTGCTACACGTCTTGACATCGTTAACCTTTAATGTTTCTTTCACGAGTGAGTGATCTATTTATCATTTTCTATAAATTTATTTTCGCTACCGCTACTAACATTATTATAACTATTATTATTACTATTATTATTACTATTATCTTATGTATATCTATGCTCACATAGTTAGGACATTTAGGCAGGGTGACCAATAAGCACCTCAGAACCAGATGTGGCACACTGATCGCAGTTTACATAACTCCCGACAATATTCTCATTACAATTTCTGAAATACTACAGCAACAACATCATGTTGCTTTAATATCTTCATCATCAGCACTCCCATATCACAGTCAACGTCTTCAAAAAACCTGCTGCTGCTGTAATTGTAAAGAAACATAATGAAGGCAAGTAGGCCAATATTTACAGTCACTGACGGGCATTTTAGACACGTCCAACATACGCTACACTTGATATACAGGGTGTCCCAACTATCTTGTCCACCCAAACTATCTCTGGAACAATAACAGCTATTGGAAAACGACTTTCACCAGTATCAATGTAGGGCTGGGGCCCACGAATGTACATATTTGGAAACATTCTAAAACGAAAGCATGTGTGTATTTTAACACAAACTTATGTTTTTTTTTAAATGGACCTCCTATATTTTTTCTTCAGCAATCCATAGCATGACAAAGCACATACACAGTGACGTTGATTGCATCGCAATATTCCCATTACATCCCGAGATATTGAGACGCGAAGTTGACGCTTGAAACACCCGACATGCGCTGCTAGCGCACGTCCTGAGGCTCAGGTGTGAACCCCATGCTGCCCGTAATCGCGATGTGATGGACATGTGTAATCACACTTCCATACTTATCAAGAGGTCCGAAACGAATAATACGGTCTGCTGCCATCCTGCATTAACGTCGTACATTCCAGCAGGTATTTATCCCGTAGGCTAGGGGTGATGCGGTTTTGTAACATATCTGTGTACCGCAACGTTAGTCACAAAGTTAACTTCGCTTATCGTTAATCCGTTACTAAAAAGGTAATGCCGTTCAACGTTAAAACTTTACTTTACTATAAATCTAGCACAAGTGACAGTTAATCATTCACTCGTACTAGTAAAATTCATGTTGATGGTTTTAGTGAAACGAGCAAGTGGACTAAAAGTTTTACCGTTGTTTAGGTAAAAATGTTTTGATTTGGGAAGTTCAGGTAGGACATAGAAGATGAATGTAAACATGTTTAACCAATTAGTTTTATTATCACATAATTACATAGTTATGTTTATCTAATGCGTTAAATGACAAATTGTTGCAAACAAATGTTTCTTAACATCACTGGGTAAATGGCCCTTTGTAGAAACTTCCACTGTGATACCAGCACTACATACAAAACAAGCGTTCACATCTCATGCTCAAAGTGATGCCCATTGGCTTGCATACATAGGGTCACTCTGCGGATGAAGAATGCCCTACTTCGTGCTACTGTTTCCTCTTTGATGGCTGTACAAGCATCAATAATGCGTTGCTTCATGTCCTCTGGTGTTGTTGGTTCATGTTGGTAAACACCATCCTTCACTGCTCCCCAAAGAAAATAGTCCAGCGGCGTAAGGTCCAGAGATCGGGCAGGCCACCTAACTGGGACACCTCTTCCAATCCACCTACCAGGTAACTTACGGTTCAGAAGTCGTCGTGCTCGTAAGGCGTTATGTGCAGGGCATCCGTCATGCTGTTACCACATGACCATTCTCCGGTTCAGAGGTACGGTGTCCAAGAGAACAGGAAGATTGTGTCGTATAAATCTGGAGTATTGTCTGAAATTTTGGATGCCAATTATAAAAAAAGGTCCGATAAAAGTATCTCCAATAATCCCACACCAAACATTAACTTTCCACGGACGTTGATGCTCTACCTGACGGAGCCATTTTGGGTTGTCTGCGGACCAATAATGCATATTCCTCATATTGACAATTCCTTTGTTGGAGAATGATGCCTCGTCGGTAAAGAGAACATCTGCAAAAAAATTTGGATTACTCAGAAGTTTTT
Source organism: Schistocerca cancellata (assembly GCF_023864275.1). Classification (NCBI taxonomy): domain Eukaryota; kingdom Metazoa; phylum Arthropoda; class Insecta; order Orthoptera; family Acrididae; genus Schistocerca; species Schistocerca cancellata. Next base: position 256,198,913 of record NC_064634.1, read on the forward strand.
TCTGAGCCCACGTCATTTCCATGAAGATCCTGGCGTGAATGAACATGGTAAGGATGAAATTTATGACGTTTAAGAATACGCTGTGCACTTGATTTCAACACACCAACTTCACGTTCAATTTCACGTGTGCTGATTTGGGGATTCACAGCTATGGTAGCGAGCACAGCAACTTCAGCACGTTCATCTGTGCGTGTTCTAGGACGATGTCGAGGTCTTGGATTTAAGCTTCCTGTTTCACGTAGACGAGATGTAAGACGACCAAACATCCAGCGCGAAGGCGATGGCTTATCAGGGAATCGTCTTCTGTACAGTCTTTCTGCCTGAACAGCATTTCGTCCACCTACAACAGGGTACAGTACAGGTATGTAGAGTAATGTAGAAAACAGACATATTAACTTAATAATCATAATGTTCGCTAACAGTACTATCAAAAAACAAGCAATGTCATAACGTATTTCCCGTCAACGTACATTGTCCATAGATTAGCAGCATTTCTACCATATCTTCATGTGTGTACATTATACTGTACAGTATAAGTTCCACAACACAACGTTTATTCACAATGTGTACTACCTCCGTGCCGTCACTAGATTACTCTGATGCACGACTACACGGGCAAGCGGTGTACTGCACGCCAAAGCAACAACAAATGGGATGCTCGGAGGGTGGTGGAGTACAGGAGTTTGCATTGGTCGCAAATCATAAACAAGTCGAAGTGGTAACTGTGGCAGTGGTGGGAACTACGTTGGACACTTGACTATTTAGAGCCAGGCCCTGCGCGACAGGCACAATGGGTCATATAACGCATTAGATAAACCTTATTTTGGGTGTGCAGGATAAATAAGTCAACCTGGCGGGTGTACACCGATCGGTACTGGTTCATATTGTGTACGTAGATACGTAAAATGTGCAAGAGGGAAACCATTATGTGCTTATGAGAGTTGATGGCAGCAGACCGTATTATTCGTTTCGGACCTCTTGATAAGTACGGAGGTGTGACTACACATGTCAATCACATCGCGATTACGGGCAGCATGGGGTTCACGCCTGAGCCTCAGGACGTGCGCTAGCAGCGCATATCGGGTGTTTCAAGCGTCAACTTCGCGTCTCAATATCTCGAGATGTAATGGGAATATTGCGACGCAATCAACGTCACTGTGTATGTGCTTTGTCATGCTATGGATTGCTGAAGAAAAAATATAGAAAGTCCATTTAAAAAAAAACATAACTTTGTGTTAAAATACACACATGCTTTCGTTTTAGAATATTTCCAAATATGTACATTCATGGGCCCCAGCCCTACATTGATACCGGTGAAAGTCGTTTTCCAATAGCTGTTATTGTTCCAGAGATATTTTGGGTGGACAAGATAGCTGGGACACCCTGTATATTAGTTATAGAATCGTTGCGCCAGCGGAGTGGAGGTATGAGTTGCTCCGGAATGTGTGTGTGCGGAGCGGGGTGTGCTTCATGCAAGTTCTTGGAGCGCAGGTCGTGAGGGTTTCGGGTGCTTGTACCTGAATGCTGACGTCAGTGAAATATGACATGCGTGCAAACTGCAGTCGAGTCTCACTCCTACGTATGCAGGCGGGGGACCACTCAGTGGGACTTGCGCAGGGGGGTGGGGTGCTTCATGCAAAATTTGCAGAAGAATAGGGGGGGGGGGGGGCCATGGGTCCCTACCATCCCCTCCCCGGTATGGCTATGGAGACAAGGAAATGCTGATGCTATCACTAGCGAAATATGACATGCTCAGTAGCATGAGATATCCTCGAATATGTAGTTGCCTCCTTGCCAGGGAGACAAAATGGATGCTCATTTAAGTGCCAGAAGATTGCCTAGGACTCCATCTTGCCAATGAGTGATGAAGTAGTCGCCATGTTTGATGACTTCTTTTCAACAGTTTGCAAAATGGAATACTAAAGTTTATCACTCGTAAACCCAGAATGAGCCGAAAGCTATTCAAGTAAAATTTAAAGAAGATGCAACATGTAAAGTCAGACTAGCTAGTCCCTTCTCTTTCACTTACAACATTGCGTCGCATTATACCAAATTTTCCTTATCTAAAACATTCAATTCTAATTTTGGTACGTCTGACATTGAGATGAAGTGTCATTCTCTGTTTTTACCGGTTTTGTCCTCCCATTTTCAGTTAGATAAGATACGTGAAGCAAGTAACAATAACAAATATATAACACACATACATTTTTTACCGTGCCCACGCTGGGCGCCTAAATACCGCCTTGTACCTCAATTTTTACCTTCTGTTTTTAGTTAATTTTTATAAAATATCTAGATATAAACGTATCATTATAAGATGGGTAACCACTTAATTACTGCAGAAGGAGCCAGTGTCTGACTCAGGCAAAGACAGACTACATCAGAGATGTGGAGTCCGTTCTATTCTCTGTTGATCTTCATTTACTTCAAAGGCAAATAGCAGGGTGCCACTGAAGAAGGAATGGCGTTTAGATGTGTTTTTCGATTTTCCAGTTTATTAATCTGTGGACTACAACCAGGATTGCTAATTCTTCTTATCCGAAATGCTGCGACAAAAAATGAGACAGCCTAATACTATTGTGAGTGCTTTTTAATTAATTATTTATTTATTTTTTTTGTTTTGTGAAGATGTGTATTGCTTTTCTTGGGCTGCACATGTACTACACATTTTCCGCCATTCTCATATAACATTAACTGATAAGTTTCCTTTAATTTACGTCTATGGGCACAAACTTTTTGTTAACAGATTAGTGGTTTCGGTCTATAATGACCATCATCTGATCTGCAGCTAAAAACAGGGAAAAAATAAATGCACTCGCAGATTGTCTACTGCCTAAAAATAATAAATAGACCATAATGAAAGGTACTACTGACATATGTATGCATTTGTGCGCTTTAAGTATGAAGAGGCATACCTGTTTTATAAAAACAAAGTCCTAATGTACTGCAGCCATAGTGGCATCGGCAAATATTAAATGCAAAATCAGCACCAGAATAGTGAAATATATATAAATATGATATGAACGAGTCATGTTGTCAATAGCACTACGGTACTGTTCAAAACAAGCTGCCGTACAGTAGCCACAAGATGTTTTTGTTGTAAGTTTACCAGATGTCGCTAATGTCGGTATACACTAGTTTTCAATCACTAATTGAACAGCGTAAAATAAAGGGAGATACAATAGTTGAAGTCTGTAATGGGCTTATAACGTATAAAAGGCATTACAGTAATAAAAAGCGATGAAATAGAAGACGACAAAAGTCAGATTGTGAAAAAGAGGAAGACTTAAGAGACAGTAGTTGACATACGCTCAAGTTCCAATATTCTAGAAAATTATAAGTAATAAACACCTTTGATAGTGCACAGAATTATATTTCAAAAACTATAAAACAAATCGCTAAAGAAGCCACAATGAAAGAAAACACGGTGCCGCACATAATCAGCGCCCTCTGTTATCGCTAACGCCAGAATTACGCATAGGCGAGAAGTGGTTGGAGGAACGTGACCGCCAGAGGGCCTCTCGTACCCTGCGGCACTCCGTTGCAAGGAAAGAATGATAAAATTCTTCAACAGTGCATGACCAACAATGTCGCAGCTTGTGAAACATTAACTGAGTTACTTTTCAGCAGCGTTTATTACTGTAGCATGCATATGCAACGTTCTTGAATGTCTCCAGAATTACTTAATGTCTATGGTGACAGAATTGTGGATGTAACCATGAATCTAGCTGGAGTAAAAGGAGGAGAAGAGAGAGTGCAGGTTATCATATTCGCAGATGATTCTGCGGTTGTAGCGGTAGAATTTTTAATGCACATGATTGACCTAAGAAGATGGGTAGCGTACAAAGGAAACATTAGGAAAAATAAATGCGTTACTGACAACACCAGTAGCAGATATTGGTACAAGAAGAGAGTTTGTAAAATGACTTGTCTAGAGTGTAATAACATACGTTAAGAAAGAAGGAAGAACACAATTTTGAAAGCTTTGCAATATGCGGAGGACAAATGAATAGAAAGTAAGGCATGAAGGGGTATTTGACTGAGTTTAAGAAACTAGAATTTCTCTTATGTGTACCAGGAAGAGGAAAATGAAGGCGTTCGCACAAATTCTAAGAAAAAATTGTTTGAGAGAAAAAAATCACTGTAGGAAAAACAAGTGGGAAAAGAAGCATAGATAGAAGAGGATAGGCATACTGAAAGTTTTGTGCGTAGAAATAGCCTACTAACAACTAAAGGTATCGGCAAATAATTCTGCCTTTTAGGGAAAATGTTCTACTAAACTCTGTAGTTTGACTGATTAGTATATGTTGATGATGACGCTCCGTGGAGTTCTTGTTGGCTATAAGCATGTTCCCATGCTTTATCGCTATTGATTTTTGTGTGTTAATACTGAATTAATGTAAGCCTTGATAGTAGTGGAAGGGATATTCTTTTTACAAAAGTTTCACGAGATTGTATGTTAATAATGATCTATTAAAGAATTTTAATAGTTGGGACTTTTTGTGTATGTAGTTTCCATCCAGATGGACAGGGCTAGATATTGTTCAACACTAGATTCTTTTCTGCTCAGGAGGGGTTCCTAGCTGCCAAAGTTTGTTATTCATTATTACTTACAATGTTGTCTCGTCTCTTAGGGCAGCTTCCTTATAGCTGGCAACACATCAGGCCTACTTTGTCTCCACAGTGACTCCTTACATTTCAATTTCCTTTCCCCAATACCAATAAAGGTAACCACACAACAGAACTTACGTATAAACGTTCTGGCAAGTTACTGGCACGTACTGTAATTTCTCAATTTCTTAAAATATCTTCGAGAACGCTGTTCTCTTTCATTCTTACAGTTCCGTGTTATTTGAAAGCTATGTACTGTAACAACTGTCGTACACTTAATAATCACATTTCCGTCAGAATTTGAGGTGAATCTATCGCTTTGTTTGTGTCTTACATAGTAAATTATCAGTATTAACATTGTCATACAAAGACTAACTGCGTAAGTCCAGAAAAATAAAAGTAAATAAGTCGAAATAATGCTTTGATATCATTAAATGTATATTTGTCATTTATTACACGTAGCACCATAACTCGTCTTGTTTAAGAGAAACGGGATAAATCTTCTGTAGCAATAGATACACTGTTGTTGTTCGGCGTTATTTGTCTGTGGAGATACTCTAGAAATTTGGCAACCTAAAATATTAGCACACGTTGCACATACTTTACATACAGTCCACGAGCTGCAATAAATGCATTTAGGGCGAAAATACGGTAACTTCGATTATTATGAAGGAATGAAAGGGACGCACAGACTGTTACACAACAAAACGAGACGTAATTTTTTTATATCACTAAACATCAGTTCCAATTTATTTATCGCAGCACGAACGCAGTGGGTGGTTTCTATTATTTAGTTTGATTGACGTTTGTTTGCATTACGTAACTCAACGGGCCAACGTGCAAATAAACATGAATTATTCACCCACAACATTTTTAATTATTACTCGACAATTTAAAACTTACCGCTATAATTGCAATTTGTGCCGCTGTAGGTACATATAAAAGGCTGCTTTCAGCGTAAGTATCGCTACGGGGTGACTGGGCTGCTTAATCGTCTAGGAGTTCTTGTCTGTATACATTAACTTATTGTAACCTGGTGGATTTCGAACTCAGTGTTTGCTATTCTCAGTGTGTAACGGGCCGATAGGCATCGAGCGTTGGGTGATTCGTGTTACTATGAAGGCAGACATGCAACAAATAAGGCCAGAGAACATGGAAAGAACAGTAGCTTGGACCGAGAGCGGTGAGTCCGTTCTCAGATTTAACATCCGCCACCTGTGGTTCTTCGGTCTGTGGCCCCTTTATGAATCGCGGATGTTCCACATTTACACTGCCTACGGCTTCTCTCTGGGCGTCTGGAACGTAGTGGAAGGTGCACTGGCTGCGTACTTCACGTGGGGAGATATGGAGCAAACGACGCTGGTGCTCATGGCCATTTCCACCAACTGCAACGGTCTCGTTAAAATGGGCTTCTTCCTGTGGGACAGGCGCCTGTACTACTCTCTGGTGCGACGGGTGGACGCGTTGATGTCGCTACAGAGCGAGTTCTGCTGCCAGGAATCTGTCCTCTGGAACATCCTGCGCGGCTCGGAGAGGCGCGCTTTTCGCCTCACGCTGGGCATGTTGCTCTTCATGTTCTCGCAGTGCTTCATATGGTTCCCCATGCCGCTGGTTGCTCATACCGAAGAGCGGCGCTTGCCCTTCGCTCAACACGTGTGGGACAACAACACTGGAAACTACGAACTCTCGTACTTCGCCCAGTGCGCTGCTGGTTTGTGGATGACCCAGATCAGCTTCGGCATGGACTGTCTCTTCGCATCGGTCATGATTCTGTTGGCCGCGCAGTTAGAGATCGTCGCAGAACGTATTATGGGGATCAGAGTCGAAGCCAGCACGCCGATGAAGGAGAAAGCCGAGGGCTACAAACAGAGTTCAACGGCGAAACACGCAGATACAATGTACAGAGATATCTGCCTCTGCATCGAGAGTCACCAAAAAGTTCTCAGGTACGTAATGGCAGCGCGTAGTACTTTGCATCATGGAAACATGTATATTACTCTAGTTGACGCTATCAAGAGTACTGCGAGCTACATTTTTATCATTGTTGGGATGTAGGATGAGCATAACTTATGTATGTTTCGTTTCGGCTAGAACATTACCGTATCTCCCACCCCCCCTGCCCCCCCCCCCCATTTCCACACCAAGTGCATAGATTTTGATGATAATAAACGAGACATTATTCACTGTAGCATCCAGTCACCTATAAACTGAGCGTTTACATGTGTATATGATTATTTAAAATGGTTCAAATGGCTCTAAGCACTATGGGGCTTAACATCTGAGGTCATCAGTCCCCTAGACTTATAACTACTTAAACCTAACGACATCACACACATCCATGCCCAAGGCAGGATTCGAACCCGAGACCGTAGCAACAGCGCGGTTACGGACTGAAATGTCCGCCGCTCGTGGTCTCGCGGTAGCGTTCTCGCTCCCCGAGCACGGGGTCCCGGGTTCGATTCCCGGCGGGGTCAGGGATTTTCAGCTGCCTCGAGATGACTGGGTGTTTGTGTTGTCCTCATCATTTCATCATCATCCAGGAAAGTGGCGAAATTGGACTGAGCAAAGGTTGGGAAATTGTACGGGCGCTGATAACCACGCAGTTGAGCGCCCCACAAACCAAACATCATCATCATCATCATCACACGGACTGAAACGATTAGAAACGCTCGGTCACAGCGGCCGGCTATGATTATTTATTTTGAGTCTGGACAAAGATGTACAACATTAGCGTGTGTACACACACACTCACACACACACGCAAACACACACACACACACACACACACACACACACACACACACACACACGCGCACACACACACACACACACACACACACACACCACTTGTGACGAAACTCTATGATCCGAATCCGGTGATACAGATAAAGATATTTCATTTCCAAAAGGCGTGGTATGCTGACATGTTGCAAGTATAAGGTGCAGTAAAATGAAAATGAGACAGATGGAATTAACGTTTGTAAACTGTTTATTATTTCAAAAATAATGACCATAACTGTTAGTACATCTATCGCAATGGGAAACAAGACGGTCAGTGCCTTCCTGGAAAAATGTTTGCGGTTGTCTAAAGAACCATGACTGCGTTGTGACAAAACTTCCGCAGAGTAATCGAAACAACCTTGGAAACATGTAGTCGAGCATTACCCTGTAACAAAATGATGCTGTCTGTCAACATTTCTGGGCGTTTCGGCTTAATGGCACCCTAATCAAGTTCAGCTGGCGAACTCTTAAACACCCTCCAAATAGACCTAATGACTCCTCATGCTATTAATAAATTATGGAGCCCCTGAAGAAAGACATCCATGGCCGTCGGTTTGCATCGGACAAGAAGGTCACGCCTGGGTACAATCATGGTCTGGTAGGAGAATGCAAACATTTATCCATGACGGCATTGACAGTCTTGCCTCACAATGGGATAAATGAATTAACAGTTACGCCGATTACTTTTCGAAAAATAGACAGTGTACTTACTTTTTTTCATTTCCTTGTTTTCATTCGAATGCCCCATATAGGACGTATCATGAATGATGTACTAATTTTATTAACAGATGCTTCAGTGTTAAAAGCATCATACATCAATGGTCTAGTAGCTAGCATTACTGAATTCTAGCGTAGAGGTCCCGGTTTCGATTCCTCATGACTACTTCAGGGTTTTTTTGTAGTGCAAAGAGACGAAATGAAAAAAACTGCTGAACGGAATAAGCAGCGAATTAACACACAAGACGCTGAAGTGGGGTCAAATCTAATGGCGTGCACCAGTCAGAAGCAAAATGACATTCTACGTACGACACTTCAGTATTTTTACAGCTCACAAAAATTTTGCACGTAGCTTACCCAGAATGTTTCTATAGCCGAGAGATTTCAAAACAAATAGCCGGGGTCGAATAGATTACTGATTTGAACGGGTACTCACGACTGGACTTCAATTGTCTATTTTCTACGGAAACAAACATGGAAATACTATGTTATCTCCCCTGACTTTTGTGCAGGATGAAAGACAGAAAATGTGGGTGTTGAGCGCTGTTATCACAGTATTTACATGGTAACAAATGAAACGTTTACCAGAAAAGAGTAAATTACTGTGGCTTTCACACATCAGACAGTTTTTTACTTTCCTTTAAACGGCTTCCCATTCAAATAACTAACCCCCAAGCAGTCTCTTCATGCGAATCTGCGTGTGACATTCAAAGCGAATGAAGAAGACAGACAGTGGTGTATGGGCCGGTATACTTCGGGGCGATTAGGGCTGGACAAGAAGTTGGTATGATTTAAAGTATGGGGAAGGAAATCAGCTGTGTCCCTTCAAATGAACTGTCCCGAGATTTACCTGGGGGACTCATTCAGTTTTACACTTCAGAGCTACCCTAGTACACTAGAAAGAAGAAAGTCACGCTACATTGTAGATGTCTTCATCTATATTTGGTCCCAAACGCATCATTCGAAAAAAGGAAAATGCGTTTGCTGAGTTAGAATAGAGGATATAAGTGTGAGATTTTACGGTAAAAATCATATGCTCTCCAGAATTGGCATACTTCTCAATATCTAAGGGTTCAACAGAGCAAAATACGCACTCACAGAGCTACGAATTCTGCTTACCAGTTGGTATGTTGCACAATAATGTGGCAAACGGAGACGTTAATCGCCGGCGCAGTCGTAGGCTGCTAAAACTCGATTCTACCGGGCGAGTTGAGAATAGTTTCGGAAAGAGTCCCTCTTTCCTTTAGTTATTTATTGGGTCTCAGCTACATTTTACCAAATCAAACGTAAAATTGGAAGTATCAAACACATTTCGTTCACTTCACATACGTCAATTGACGATAAAAAATGAAAATCTTTAAAGCAATTCAATAGACATATTAACGTGAACCAATGTGAAATTTTATACGCATACAAAGTGTTATCGATGATATCAAACTCGAATAAGCTTTTTTTATCCTTTGTTCCTCCATTACGAGGGATATTAATGTGATATTTCTGTTGACGTCCAGTTTGATTTTTTCAGTCATTCTGACATCTAATTTCAACCAATCCTCGTGGAGGTACGAATAAATTATCTTCTTAGCTTTATTTCGTAATTTGTTGCATATCCAGGATTTAATCGTATTTGCATCAAAAATGTCGCACCACATTCATGTTAATAACATAAAAAGGTTTACTATGGATATGGATTTGAAAAATGTTTACCGTAACGAACCGAAGCTCAAAATGGTTGAAATGGTTCTGAGCACTATGGGACTTAACTTCTGAGGTCATCAGTCCCCTACAACTTAGAACTACTTAAACCTAACTAACCTAAGGACATCACACACACGTCCATGCGACCGTAGCAGTCGCGCGGTTCCGGACTGTAGCGCCCTGAACCGCTCGGCCACACCGGCCGGTGAACCGAAGTACTGAACCTTAGAAATAGATAACTATTAATCTTTTGACGTATAATAAGTTTCATGTATATCTTGTCATTTTAGTTCTTGGGGGAACGAAACGTTTTCAAACTCACGGAACAATTAACACAAAAACTAGGACGTTTCCAATCTCGTCCATTATTGGAAAACATTTTTACGGACCCCCATGAAGGTTAGTGTTTATTTTAATCTTTTTACGGGATTACTGGTAACCAAGTGGTGTGAAATCTTAGATAACTGAGTACACATATGTGCTTTAATGCTGCAAACAGTTCTTGAACAGAACATTGAATTACGGTATCCAACATTCGATGCGGCACTAGGCGCTAGCAATGCTGTAAAAGCAAGATGAACCTTATAGTAAGTAGCAAAACAAGTGAACAACTCTGGTGGTTTTCAGTGCTTTTCTGAATACGCTCATAAAAACTGAAAAACATTGTTCGTGCTAAGACACGCAAAATATATGAGAGGACTAATGATAGTCACGTTTTAAACTTAGGCGTTTAAAAAACCTGTCTCATATTCGTACAAGAGACAGTGTTGGTCAAAATTAGAAGAAAAATTTCTATAATTAAATTTCCGGAACCTATACCTGTTGAGGTGTGGACCGTTTTAGTTGACGTGTTTAATGAATAGTATGGGATAGGATTCACGTGGGGTGGCGTAGTAAATTACTATAATAAACAAGTACCGGAGCAAACATGGCGGTTAGGCATCAGGATCGCTTAAGTATCAATGTGTGGACAGCAATTATCGGCGACAGGACCATACCCTTTACTAGATTAACAGGTGACTTGTATCACAGATTTTAGCATGTTGAAATACCAGTGCTATCGGAGAAAGTTACTCTTGCAGAAATATAACGACTGTGATTTATGCACAGTGTGATGCCACCCAATTTTCTTCGGAGCATGTGAAATTACCTCACCACAGCGTTTCATCGGCGGTGGATTGGTCCAGGGGATCAGGTAGCATGGTCTTCACGTTCACCGGACCTGAATCCGTGCAATATTTGTCTATGGAGACATTTAAAGGCATCAGTGTATGTCCAAACCGTCGACCACGCTCATATGTTACATGAGTGTGTGAAGCCAGTGCATATGGTGCATTCCGAATGATATAAGGTGTGTTTGAAAGCGTGCGTCATTCACTGAGAAGAAGGGCTGAGACATCTGTCAGTATACGAGCTAACAACATGCTGTAATACCTATTGTGCCTACTTTTACGTAACACTACTCGTACGTCATAATGGCCCATATCTCACTAGGTAATGGTATTCTGACATATCATTATAGGAATTTTTCTTGTAGTTTTGACCAATACTACATACTGTAGACATACGTGCTACTTTTTTTTTCAAAAAAAATAAATTTCATTCCAATGCAAATTCGTTGTTAGTCTTTGCGTTCTCTTTGAGGCTCGGGAAAAACACATCATAGTGCAGTCATAAGCTGTTAACCTAAAGTTTCCGTATATTTATTTATTTGCAACATGCTTCATTACAATATTAGTAATACAGGTTGAGGCAAATAAAAGTGTCCTGGAGAACTGAGTTTCAGGGTATAAAGAAACAGCGCAGGAGATGAATACTGTACTAATTTCATTAATTTGACGTTGAAAGTGACCAGCATTCATCTCTTGATATTTTTGACCCCTGGTCAGCAAGTTACTGAAGGCGGATCGATCATACTGCTGGAATTGCTGCAGTCTCACCCTAAATGTTCTGCCGCTATTCTTGAAGGCTATGCAGAAAGTAATCGCACACTGGCAGATCATATGACATGGGTAGCCAGCTAGGGCCACGATCAGATCCACCTATGTTAACAACTCTGTCAGGCGTGAAGATTATGTAAATGTGTTCCAAGGATCGGCTGTATGTATGGGCAGTTGATCCAACCTGCTGGAAGTAATTTTAGGTCTTTTCCTCTTCCTAGGCGTGGTTATATGCAGACATTAAAGTCCAACAGTGCCAACTCTTACGGGTATCTTTCATTTACTCCACCCTGTACTGCATGTACATTTTGTGGTGTGTGTGTGTGTGTTTGTGTGTGTGTGTGTGTGTGTGTGTGTGTGTGTGTCTGTGTGTGTGTGTGTGTGTGTGTGTATGTGTGAAGTTTGGTACAATGTTTGTATTGCATAATGATGATGATGATGATTATTATAAGAGGGTGATATTTCGTGCCGGTACACAGCCTACTTCTCGCGAATAGTATCAATAGGGCTACCAAGCTTAACGTCCTCCATCCGACGGATGAATCATCATCAACAGTGCCACATGCCCTCACTTCATGAGGCACCGCAGAGAGGTTTGGTATTTAAACCAGGACATTGGTGCAAACTCTGGTCGTCAGGAATATTGCGCCACCACCACTCCTTCCCTTGCAGCCAGCTACTGGCAGTCTAAATTTCTCCAGTGTCAGCATTCGAACCGGCTTATCCCCGAGTAGAGAGCCACCACACAAACGTGTGTTAGAGAACTCGTCCACGAAGACGGGTTAGTTTTTACGTGGACCGATTGTTTACTTGCCGACTGCAGAATTCTGCAAGTATAACTCGGAATAACTTGAATAGTTCACTTCGTGCATGAAATACTGGATCTTAGCAGATATTTGAGAAGATAAATGTCGGATAAAGGGAAACTCACCTACCCCCGTCGAAAGTAGACAGAGATACGTCTCGTTGCACAAATTGTTGCAGGATGTGTGGCGGGGAACTTTGTGTACCACTTTCTCTTAGCATTTTGTGTTTCATTCGTGATTAATGATTCGGATGAACAACTGTAGCTAATACTTCCGTATGAGCTCCAATTCGTCTGATTTTACAGTAGTGTTTCACTTGTGACTTGCATGTAATTTATGATTGTACCCTACGCTCTCAGAATTTTAACAGTAAACATCTCTCTATTGTACAACTCCTGTAGCGTAACATCTACCACTGATGCCAAGCTTTCTTACTGAATCTGTGACGAATTACGCAACCCCTCTTTGGCTATTATCTTTCTTATAGGCCAATCCTACCAGTCGAGGGTCTCAAACTGACGATGCATACTCAAGAAACAGTGAAATGTAAGTTTTGTAAGGTATATCTGTCGGAGTGGAACTGCCTTTCCTTAAGACGTTCTCAATGCATTTCAGTCTGTCATCTGTCCTCCATGCAGCTACTTTTATGCGGTCATTACACATGATACCGCTTAAAGCGTGCACTCCAAAATTTTTAAAAGTGGTGAATGGTTTCCGTGATTGATCGTCGGGGCGACTAAGAGTCTACTTATTCCCAATTCGTTACACCTGTTTATGTTGATTGTCAACTATAGTAACTGCACCGAGTACCCTTTCCCTTTCAACCTAAAAAGTGTGATTCTGAGTTAATGATTTACCACTAAGACGACATATTTTCTTGGTTCATTCATGCCTATTCCCATGACACTCTGAAGATATGCTTCAAGTCCACTGTTACGAAGTTCTAAGCAACTTCCGGCTGTGAAACATGACTACAAAATATTAGGTCTCAGCAATGTCGTATTGTCTGGTAATGTATCTTGGACTGTCTGAATGTGTATTGTCGTTGCTGTATCGTTTGCGGTCTTTAGTTTATCGTCCTTCTTCTCTCCCTGGCCTTTAACCCATAACATCACAGGTTCGGTATGTTAATTTTTGGATGTACCAGTATTAGTTGTTGATAGTGCTCGGATGCTGTTCCCGTCGTAAATGTAATCTGGGATGTTGTCCATGTATCTGAATGCGTACACTGATTAATTTCGTCCCATTTAGAAAACTATCAGTTTTTGTGGAGAGGGAATAAAGCCATTTTAAGTCATTGTCGTGGAGAAAATAAACTTTTTGACGGTCTGGGCAGAAGGTTGTGCAACAGATCGACTATAACTGTCACGTACGACAGTTCATACATGAATGCAAGGATTTGTTAGTAGGAATATCTGGATAATTTCAACTGTTGCTATGTTACGACGATCTTTCTGGAGGCTACCGAAATGTAGTAGCTCCTGTAACGTTCCAAAGTCGCTGTACGAAAAATCAATTTGATTTGAAAATCGTCCCCTCAGTGTAACTGGATCTCATGGTTGTTTGATCTTGGTGTTTTGTAGGTTTCCCTATTGCAGCCAGGTGCTAGACGACATCATACGACTGGTTCACAGGAGCTCAGCGACATTACTACTGTGAGCGTTTTAACCTTCCATTGATAGTTAGCTTTCTATAGGAAATGATGTTTCTGGTCGCTTGTGTCTTCGTTATAGCTGTGATCGTAGTTTCCAAGATTCGGAATAAAGGGGTTTTTCGAATATCTGCAATTCTTGTGTAGTTGTGAGGTGAGGTGAGTGCCTCAGAGAAAATCGTAATACGGATATTGTTACTGATATCAATTTGCATGAGCGTGGCACATTGCTATGACAGGCAGAACTTCGTTCTGTTTGATGAGCAAATGATGCACATACACTCCTGGAAATGGAAAAAAGAACACATTGACACCGGTGTGTCAGACCCACCATACTTGCTCCGGACACTGCGAGAGGGCTGTACAAGCAATGATCACACGCACGGCACAGCGGACACACCAGGAACCGCGGTGTTGGCCGTCGAACGGCGCTAGCTGCGCAGCATTTGTGCACCGCCGCCGTCAGTGTCAGCCAGTTTGCCGTGGCATACGGAGCTCCATCGCAGTCTTTAACACTGGTAGCATGCCGCGACAGCGTGGACGTGAACCGTATGTGCAGTTGACGGACTTTGAGCGAGGGCGTATAGTGGGCATGCGGAAGGCCGGGTGGACGTACCGCCGAATTGCTCAACACATGGGGCGTGAGGTCTCCACAGTACATCGATGTTGTCGCCAGTGGTCGGCGGATGCACGCCAAGACCGTAGGATCCTACGCAGTGCCGTAGGGGACCGCACCGCCACTTCCCAGCAAATTAGGGACACTGTTGCTCCTGGGGTATCGGCGAGGACCATTCGCAACCGTCTCCATGAAGCTGGGCTACGGTCCCGCACACCGTTAGGCCGTCTTCCGCTCACGCCCCAACATCGTGCAGCCCGCCTCCAGTGGTGTCGCGACAGGCGTGAATGGACGGACGAATGGAGACGTGTCGTCTTCAGCGATGAGAGTCGCTTCTGCCTTGGTGCCAATGATGGTCGTATGCGTGTTTGGCGCCGTGCAGGTGAGCGCCACAATCAGGACTGCATACGACCGAGGCACACAGGGCCAACACCCGGCATCATGGTGTGGGGAGCGATCTCCTACACTGGCCGTACACCACTGGTGATCGTCGAGGGGACACTGAATAGTGCAACGGTACATCCAAACCGTCATCGAACCCATCGTTCTACCATTCCTAGACCGGCAAGGGAACTTGCTGTTCCAACAGGACAATGCACGTCCGCATGTATCCCGTGCCACCCAATGTGCTCTAGAAGGTGTAAGTCAACTACCCTGGGCAGCAAGATCTCCGGATCTGTCCCCCATTGAGCATGTTTGGGACTGGATGAAGCGTCGTCTCACGCGGTCTGTACGTCCAGCACGAACGGTGGTCCAACTGAGGCGCCAGGTGGAAATGGCATGGCAAGCCGTTCCACAGGACTACATCCAGCATCTCTACGATCGTCTCCATGGGAGAATAGCAGCCTGCATTGCTGCGAAAGGTGGATATACACTGTACTAGTGGCGACATTGTGCATGCTCTGTTGCCTGTGTCTATGTGCCTGTGGTTCTTTCAGTGTGATCATGTGATGTATCTGACCCCAGGAATGTGTCAATAAACAATGAATTCACGGTGTTCTTATTTCAATTTCCAGGAGTGTATGTTCCACATGCGTATAACTAGTCTGGAACCGCGTATGTCATTGCCAGTCTAATGGGAGCTATGTACATGGACCTCGGTGCCATCCTATTTTGTGCGCTTCGAACGTAGCTGTCTTAGTTTCTCCAGTGCTCTTCACGATGTGTTGAATGTAGTTTCGCCGAAATCAGACTGCTCCAGTTAGACTAAGGATAAGTTCTTTCTTGGGGGGCGGATTGTGGTCATGTATGTTTATGACTGTGCAGCTGTTTTGGTCTGAATGGGAACAGAAATGTCTCGGACTTGTCGGCATTTGCTCCAAGTTACTTTCCCAGACGACGCTCGACTGTTCTAGTGCTGTTTCTAGTCTTGAGTTTATGTTTTACTGTAGGGACTCTTGAGCCATGATAGCAGTGTCGCCGGCATAGATGGTTATGACTGTCCTGTGTAGAATACATATTTGTAAAAAGGGCAGCTGAACAAACATGCTTAGCTTCCGTACCGACGTCATTATCCGTGCACGACTCACGGCCAGTCCCAAACTTTCATATGTGGTCAACCATGCGTCTACGACATATACTGATACACCCATTATGTTTTATTGCCGTGCAGGTCATATGTTGTACTCGAAAGTCACGTGCTCGGTATCGGCAGATAAATGCGATATTGCAGTGCTTGTGTTAACCTGACTGCGATGCAAAGTTCGTTTGGACAAGCATGCATGCCCGAAGGAACTTTGGATCGTAATCAGAATAACACAGGCACTGCAACATAGTACATATCGCAGACACTTCTCTTGTTGTAACTTCAATGATATTATGTATTGTCTGTTTGTGTTCTCATAAACGTGTTCACTAAATCCATAAATAACTGGTACCATTTCGCTTAACACTATAAAAATCGCTATTTTTCTTTCAGCTTCGTGGCCCATTTGCAGGACACGATGAGCCCCATCGCTATGACGCAGTTTACTTTCGCCGTTCTTGTCATATGTTTTGGATTATTTCAGGCAACATATGTAAGTAGTTCATGTACCATAGTAATTGAAAGAATGATGCTTGTTAGTATATCAGTCTGTTAGAGAGAACAGTGTATGAATACATCAACGGACCTGGTAGCGAGAGACACTCTAGATCTGGTCTGTCGTTGGATATGAATCAACGATAAAGCATGTAAAACAGTTTTCTTGATTAGTCTCTCACAAAAATTATTTGTGACAGACGACTGTAGCGTACTGACCTAAATATTGTTCCTGCTTTCAAACTAAACGATGGTACAGCAGTGCGAGAAGTTGCGGTTTCGAATCAACGTGCATATTTCATTCCGTTTTCTCCTGGTCAGTTACAACATTTTAATGAATACGAAGCTGCCTTTATGCAGTACTTAAGATATAATAATAAAATAATAACAATAATTAATACAGGGAGGCGTAGAAAAAGGGGGAATTTCGGAACTGAAATGTTTTCAGCGCTGTAATGTCTGCAGTTGTTCGAATCCGATGCGTACGTATTATAAACAGTCGGCCCGGTTGGCGGTCTAACACACGGCTTTCCGGGTGGGAAGGAGCGCCGGTCCCCGGCACGAATCCGCCCGGCGGATTCGTGTCGAGGTCCGGTGAGCCGGCCAGTCTGTGGATGGTTTTTAGGCGGTTTTCCATCTGCCTCGGATAATGCGGACTGGTTCCCCTTATTCCGCCTCACCTACACTATGTCGGCGATTTCTGTGCAAACAAGTTCTCCACGTACGCGTACACCACCATTACTCTACCACGCAAACATAGGGGTTACACACTCGTCTGGTGTGAGACGTTCCCTGGGGGGTCCACCGGGGGCCGAACCGCGCAATAACCTTGGCTCCGGTTTGCGGCGGCGGGAGGGGGGGGGGGGTGAAGTGGGCTGCGGTAGTCGTCGTGGGGTTGTGGACCACTGCGGCTGCGGCGGGGACGGAGCTTCTCCGTCGTTTCTAGGTCCCCGGTTAACATAACATATTATAAACAACTTGCCATTTAGTAATCACGCAACACAGGTGTGGTGCATAGGGCGCTATCGCTATAAAAACGTTTCATAAGCGGGGTGATAGTAGAGTGCTGCGCAAAGGGTATTTCGACAACATTACCAGGCAGGACGTCTTGGACGTATCCCATCTGCTCGCGCGATTACTGGTGCGTAATTTAGAAGATACAGGTTAACCCTCCAAAAAAAATGCTACTAGCTGGTCTCCGAACGGTGTTACCGCACAGATATCTCAGTTGTAGGAGTCGGCGCTCCTTTCAACAACATTCATCTGAGCTAGAGGTGGGACGACGAAGTGCACAGAGAATATTTCACGCATTAATATTTCGACGCTATAAGTTACATAACGCAGAAAATAAATCCCGAGCCTTGTTTTGCATAGGGAATTTAGCTAACGAGCGTTACCTAAATCCATTGTCGAAGGCAATTTCATTAACAACATATGACTATCAAACGAAGCTCACTTCCACCTTAACGATACGCTAACAAGCACACTTCCGTTATTGGGCACAGGATGTTCTTGTGATTTTCAGGAGCGTCCATTACATAGCGCTAAGCTTACACTATGGTATTCTGTATTATTTCATGGTATCACTGGTCCGTACTTTTCGAACGTGAAAATGACATTTCAACAACAGTAACATCTTCTCGGTATGTTGATATGCTAGGATAGCTTCTAAAAACCCCTACTGCGTGATCCAAACATCGAAAATATTTAATTTCGGTACGATGGAGCCACGTCACATAATGCTCGACAGTCGGTGGAAGGCGTTCGCCAATCCTTTGGAATTGGTCTATGTGACCCACTGTATTACTTTATGTCGTTTCATCCTTTGGAGACATCTTAATAATGATGTGCACTGCAGAACCTGCAGCTATCCGTTAACTGAAACAGAAGACTGAAGACGAATTCACAGCCAAACCTACACCGAACATTGCGGAGTTTCGAATGGTTCAAATGGCTCTGAGCACTATGGGACTTAACATCTTAGGTCATCAGTCCCCTAGAACTTAGAACTACCTAAACCTAACTAACCTAAGGACATCACACACATCCATGCCCAAGGCAGGATTCGAACCTGCGGCCGTAGCGGTCGCGTGATTCCAAACTGAAGCGCCTAGAACCACTCGGCCACACTGGCCGGCGCGGAGTTTCCGTAACGGGCTATTACAATGTAAACGCCTGAAGGGTGTACATCTGACCGATGTCATCTTTAAGAAGTAAAGAGACAGTTCGTGATAATTCTGTAATGAAAACTTCAAATTTCCTGTTCCTCTGGGCCACCCTGTACTAGAATGAATAATGAAATGAAGGGGTGGTAAATAATCGTAATACATATCGCTTGGTATTACCGTTAAGGTAATGTTTTCAGGAACTTTGTCTCCAAAAATAGTCGAGTACTAAACATAAAATTATTTTGTAAAAGAAGCAAGTGGCGGCGTGGAAACTGCAGTATAACTCAACTTTTGTTGAAAGGCACGTTTCGATAGCATTAATAGTATCAATCAGCGAAATTGACCCACACCTGCATTACGTACAGTTACTGTCATCTTGTGCCACAAAAAATTTTGTGATATAAGCAATTTTTTATGTATCTGATAACTGACATAATCTACTTCTTCGTAAAATTTACGATTAACTGTGCCATTTTAAAAGTCAGAACGCATTTGTGAGATGTGGACGTATATATAGTGAATAGCTTTGCCATGCCTAACATATTTCCCCTCCAGGATTCACAAACTTTTTCCCTTTCGACGTGTTCCTTCATGTATTCTCCAGTAAGTAACGGTTTAATATTGAATCCGCCTTTTAGTCGGTCTATCTTACGACGACTGTAATCTGAAGTAATGAAATTATTTCCATGTTCAGAAATCTCGTCGGTGTGTTTTTGCAGAGTGAGGACTTCAGCGCAGTGCTGAAATGTGCGTCTTTCCTCCCCATTCCTTGCGGGCAAGTTTATCTCTATTGTTGGGCAGCAAACAACGTAACCATGCAGGTGAGTGGGAAGTACAAACAAGACTGATGAGGCAAATTTATTTCTGCATGGCGTTTTCTTATTCTTGCTTTTCGTAATGCATGTAATATATTTCTCACAAATGTCTTGTCTGACTGAAATTGGCTTATCTCTTTTACAATGAGATTTCATGGCATTGGACACGAACAGTGAACCTTATTATATGCATTAAATGGTGGAAGCTTTGCACTACAAGCAGTCGAAATTTCGTTGTTGCATACACAATCAATTTCTGTTGTTGCCTGCACCATTAAGAATATAAGTTCACGCTAATAGCTACATGTATCTGTATTCGTGTCTATAGGCAGAAGCTGTAATGATGGCAGCTTACAGCTGTTCGTGGGTGGAGGCGAGTGGACGTTTCAAACGCGTCCTAAGGATCCTCATCAGTCGCGCCCAGAAACCATTGGTCCTCACCGCTGGGCATCTCTATCCCATCGATAGAGAAGCTTTTCTTTCGGTACGTTCGTAATATCCCTAGTAGTATCCTTGAATATGTATTAGCTATTTAGGGTGACATTTCGTATAAAGCAGCGGTGTCCACAATATGTTGTTTTTGTAGAGGTCAAAATGGTTCAAATGGCTCTGAACACTATGGGACTTAGCTTCTGAGGTCATCAGTCCCCCAGAACTTAGAGCTACTTAAACTTAAGTAACGTAAGGACATCACGCACATCCATGCCCGAGGCAAGATTCGAACAAGCGACCAAAGCAGTCGCGTGATTCTGAACTGAAGCGACTAGAACCGCTCGGCTACAGCGGCCGGCCTCATTATATTATGTTTTCTACATTAAGAGCCAGCTGCCATTCATCACAACAAATAGAAATTTTGTCTAGGTCATTTAGTATCAACCTACAGTCACTTATCTTCCACACCTTCCTGTACTCTGCAGCATCATGAGCGAACAGCTACAGATTGCTGTCTACTTTGTCTGCCACATCATTTATGTATACAAGAAATGGCAACGGTCCTATCACACTAGCCTGGGACACTTCTTATGTTACCCTTGTCTGCGATGAACATTCGCCGTCGAGGACAACATACTGGGTTCTACTACTTAAGAAGTCTTCGAGCCAGTCACATATCTCGGAGCCCATTCCATATGTACTTACCATTATTGACAGTCTTCAATGGGGTACAGAGTCGAATATTTTCGAAAATCTAGAAATATGGAATCTGCCCGTTGCTTTTCATCTGTAGTTTGCAGTATATCATGTAAGAAAAATCAAGCTGGATTACGCGCGAGCTATGCTTTGTAAAGCCATGCTGATTCGTCAGCATGACCTTCTCGGTCTCTAGGAAATTTATTATATTCGAATTCAGAGTATGCTCTAGAATTCTGCAGCAGTCCGACGTTAAGGTAAATGATCTGTAATTCTGCGGATCCGTTCTTTTAGCCCCCTTACGTATAGGTTCCAGCTGCACCTTTTTTCAGTCGCCTGGCTCATTGCACTGATCGAGAGATTCGTGATAAAGGGCTGACGAAGAGGGGCCGATGACGTAGAGTACTCTTTGTAGACCCGAACTGTGATTCTATCCAGACCTAGGACTTACTTATTTTCAACTCTTTCAGTTGTGTCCCTACTCCAGGGATGCTGATAACTATGTCATCCACATGGGAATCTGTGCGACGGTCAAACGACGGTACGTTTTTACGATACTCTTGCGTGAACGATTTCTGAGACGTAGAATTTAAAATGCCGGAATTCCGTTTTTTATCTTCTACCGCCAAACCAGACTGGTCACCGAGTGACTGGATGAAAGCCGTAGACCCGATTAGAGGTTTTACATAAGACCAGAATTTTTTCGGTTTCTTCGCCAGACATTTAGCCAAGGTACGACGGTGACGGCTGTCGTATGCTTCGCTCGTAGATCTTTCCACAGGCGCACGAATCTCTACTAATCTTCTCCCGTTGTCATTTGCGCGTCTCTCTTTTGAAACAAGACTGCAACAGCCTTGGCTTTCTCAGAATTTTCCGAATATCTTTATTAAACCACGGCGGGTCTTTCCTCCTTAATCCACTCACCAGATACATACTTGTCCAGAGCACGATTTACAATCTGTTTAAACTTCGCCCACTTCAGTTGCTAATCCCTCCTCGTACGGCGCCTAACCTGTATTTCCGATAAACATTACAAATATCTCAGAGCTTTTTATTTCGGGCTATAGCCAGTTCTGAATCTCAAGAATAAAATGAGGTTGAGAGCTTCCCTGGAGGGCAGGAAATTCAGGAATCTTGTAACAAATTCTTCGATAGTTTACTGACAATTTTTTTACAGTCGAACTCTCGTTACACAGAGCGCTGTCCGATTTCCCTATATGCGTATCAACTGACGAGTGTCCATGAGAGTACCTGAGACTATCGCTCATCCTAAAACAAAAAAAAAAAAAAGAAAAAAAACACTGGGACTGATGCTGCCAACTACGACCTATGCTTCCACTCCGCGAGCGAGACCAGAAGTCTTTCAACAACTCCGCCAGCCGCCAGTAAGAACTGAGGATGGCGTCAGTTAAATATTGATAAAAACAAATTAGTATCGCAAACGTACGATGGCTGCAGTGCAATGGCAGGAAAAATCGTGATGTCCATTCTACTGCAAAACGTGTATATCCTCATGTTCTGTTTATTCACTGCTACGCACATCTGCTGAATCTCGTCTACACATGTAAAAAAATGACGCATGTAAAAATTTTTGTGGCATATCTACCAGGATTTCACGCATTTATTTATTAATTGTATTTTGCTGTTCCAGTAAAAGAAATGAACTTTTGAGGGAAATGGGATTCAAAATACAAAGCCCACGTGAAACAACGTGGAAGTTTCATTCATGCGTTGTACAAACCATTATTCATATACAGATACGAGAACCGCATTTAATGATGTGATAAACAGTGAAAGTTGGGATGTTATTCCTTACATCAAGTAATTGGGCGAAATAGCATACTGGATGACCAAAATCTTATTCTATTGCAGCTGCGCAGTTCGATTTTCCAACATACAAGTATCTTGGTTGACGACTTCCAAGTAAAACTGTGGTAATTAGATGCTGTAAGTTCGAAATTGAAAACTGTATTAAGGCTGTTGAAAGAGTAAGGTGTGAGGAAATTATTCTGAAACGCATAGTGGAAGATAAAGCCCTGTAAATTCACTAGGAGTATCTGATATTAATTATAACGAAACAAAGGCAAGTATGCACAAATTGAAAGGATAGCATTCTTAATAATTGATACAGTAGTAGTAAGCATGAAAACTAGATTCCGGGACTTTCATGAAACAGATTTTACAGAACTTTTAATTCAGACAAATTCATCTGGTTTTAGTCGGCCAAACAATTTCCCCATACGTGAACTAGACTAACTACTTTAAATACATCGTTTCTTTGACGGTGAGAAACTGGAAGGACTTGCATATACTTACAGCAGTATGGATAAACTTCTAAAGCCTGAGGAGCTCCTAAAATCCATTATAAACAATAGATTTAAAAAGTTCTATGAATGTGTGAAATTACAGTCGTTGGTTGTTGCTATTCAAGAAGCCACTGCGTGTTGCGAAAGAAGCATGAGTACATTAAAACGCTTTAAAGCGTAGCTTCGCAACACTATGACATATGACAGCCTCTCGAACTTCGCGATTTTGGCTACAGAGAAGGGAACTGTGAAATCGTCAGCCAAACTGCTGGATTTCGTCTCTCGTGTTATCGGCGATAGAACTAATTTGTAAATATTATTTAAGGGCGAGTTACTATGTGTTATATTTTTACTATTTCTACTGTTTAATATTTTTATGTTTTATGTGTAACAATTCCTCTATTACTTTAAATTTTATTAGAAAAATGTAACTAAATTATTTTTGCAGTGTTCCTATTTCAAATTTTATTAAAATTCTTTTTCGAAATTCGTAATTCTCAGCCTATGCTATAAAGAATGCCACGCTGCCGAATCCTCTCGAATACCAACAAAGGGACTGCTTTCTTACTGTCCGATTCGACTGACTGATCACTATCAACAGTGTTACAGACAGGATACATTGCTGAGAGGTTTGATATTTAATCCAGGACATTGGTGGGAAGTCTGTTGATCAGGAACTCAACTCCGCCACGTCTCCTCCCCTTGTCAGCTAGAACTTTTTCCGTCTCCGAGTCAAGTGCCTTTGCATAAGCGTGCGTTGGCTAACTGCGCTAGCGAAGCGATCAGAAAACGTCAACCCAACGACTAACAATGTGCAACGTCAATGGGCAGTTATCTTGAACAAAGCTGAGTAACATCCTCCGTGGTTCAGCAACCGTGGTAGACAACTGCTGTGTAAGAAAAGTGACCTTCATTACAGATCAAAAGAAGCCAAAACTACTTAATGAAGAAAAGCTGAAAAAACGCAAAATCGAGTAAGTAGAGCAATGTGAGAAACTCTTAATGGAGCTGAAAGGAACATGCCCTATACCCATCTGTAAATTTGTGAGTGTATCGGAATCATGAGTCCAGCCAGTCATAGATCATAATGGCAACAAAACGAAGGATGGCAAAGGGATGACGGAAAAACAGAATTCAGGTAGGTGCAAAGTGTATATCACTGACGTCAATATCTTGTACGAGGGTCACTCCAAAGGAAATGTACAGTTTTTTTTTAAATCTATCTTTTATTCTACATGTTTGAAAGTTTTACAGTGTGAAGATACAACCTTTAGGAACAATATTTTCATTTCTCCACATAACTCCATCCCTCTCAACTGCCTTACGCCATCTTGGAACCAGCGCCTGTATACCTGCACGGTAAAATTCTGGACCAAACTGTTGGAGCCACTGTTTGGCAGCGTACACAAGAGAGTCATCATCTTCAAACATTGTTCCACAAAGAGAATCTTGCAGTTTCCCAAAGAGAAGACAGTCACATGGAGCCAGGTCAGGACTGTAAGGCGGGTGTTTCAGTGTTGTTCATCTGAGTTTTGTGATCGCTTCCATAGTTTTTTGACTGACATATGGCCATGTATTGTCGTGCAACAGCAAAAGATGCTCCTTTTGTCGATATGGTAGAACACTACTCAGTCGCGCTTGAAGTTTCTTCAGTGTCGTCGCATACGCATCAGAATTTATGGGTGTTCCACTTGGCATGATGTCCACAAGCAAGAGTCCTTCGGAATCGGAAACACTGTAGCCATAACTTCTCCAGCAAAAGGTGTGGTTTTGAATTTTTTTTTTTGCTTGGGTGAATTTGCATGATGCCATTCCTTTGATTGCCTCTTCGTCTCTGGTAAAAAATGATGAATCCATGTTTCATCACCTGTCACAATTCTTCCAAGAAATTCATCTCCACCATTCTCGTGCTGTTCCAAAAGTTCGCTGCATACCGTTTTTCTTGTTTCTTTGTGAGCCACGGTCAACATCCTGGGAACCCACCTGGCACAAACCTTTTTAACGCCAACACTTTCAGTATTCTGCAAACACTTCCTTCCGCTATCCCAGCGTATCGTGACAATTCGTTCACTGTGATGCGTCCGTCAGCAATCACCATTTGGTACACTCTCTGAACATTGTCTGGAGTGTGTGCAGTACTAGGCCTGCCACTGAGAGGACAGTCCTCGAATTTGCCATGCCCGCTTTCATCACACAAGCTGCTTGCCCACCGACTTTCTGTACTGCGATCGACAGCAGCATCTCCATACACCTTTTTCAACCTCTAGTGGATGTTTCCCACTGTCTCGTTTTCACAGCACAGGAATTCTATGACAGTACGTTGCTTATGATGAACTTCAAGTGTAGCAGCCATCTTGAAGACATGCTGTGATGGCGCTACTCACGGCAACAGGTTGAACTAAGTTTGAAAACAAGCGGGAAGGATGTATCCACACATTGTATAACTTTCACACATGCTGAATGAAAACTGTTGTTTTACAAAAATAGTTTGCATTTCTTTTGGAGTGACCCTCGTAGAATAGTGGAAGAAATTTCTTATTTAAACATCTTGACCTGTGTGAAGACAAAATAAACTCAGATCACTCTGTTCGTCCATGACATTCTGATGGCACTAAAGAGTCGTTTCCTTGATTTTTGGAAAGCGTCCTAAAAAATTTCACGCTGTCATCCAATGTAAAAATATGAGCTTAGGAATCTGAAAATTTCCAAGAAAATATGTGTTAGCAAGACGTATTTACCGAGATCAAATCATAAGTTATTGAAGAACCTTTGGATGTACGCCAAGGAAGCGTTAGGCTATACCAACATTACGATTCGCAATGTTACACATGGTTCCACTATATTTCATGTGTACAAATAGTACTTTTCCTTCCGATGATATTTCCAATGAGAATCTTCCAGCTGCTCTCAAGATTAGTCACTGAGCTAGTCACTCACTGACTGCCAATAATGATAATGTGATACTGGATTCGTTAAGATAGCAAAAACAAGTACCCTAAGGCAGTTTTGGAGAGTTCAGTATGTGTGCGTCACAGACGAAAAATTGGGACAGCACGTCTCTGACAAAAGTTATGCGTGAAGGTATACTGATCCAATCGCCGAGAATGAATAAGCAAAAAGCTGCTCTAAACACCGTGAATACAAATTGATTATTGGTCAGACATTTCATTGCCAAAGTTTTTGGTAAAAAGTGAATACTCACATTGGAAATTCCAATCATATCCAACTATTTCCACGAAAACAATGTAACTTTCAGTCAAGACATAGAACGATAAGTATATGAGTTTGAGATAGTAAATATTCGATCCGAAAACAGAATCGAAATTTCAGCGGAAATGAGACAATTTCAGAAACCTGTTTCAGAGGCCATGACCTGCGCATATAGCTTAGTGTATGTTTACGAGAAGAAAGTCTGTCAGACGATAGTGTCATAACTAAGTATTGTTCAAACTTCACCTTTTTGACATTGTAGTATGTCCATAATTAGAGTTACAGATTCACTTCATAACAATTTCGTCTACTTCTACTGTTTTTCTTGTCATTAGTAATTTAAAAGGATTGTATCTGTTTTCCGTTAACATGAAGTGTAATTATGATGTGTTACCAGTTCTACTAGCCCACTATTTACTCACATAAATTTGTTCTAATCTTCATACAAACTACAGATGTAATGT
This sequence comes from Schistocerca cancellata, assembly GCF_023864275.1. Lineage (NCBI taxonomy): Eukaryota > Metazoa > Arthropoda > Insecta > Orthoptera > Acrididae > Schistocerca > Schistocerca cancellata. Next base: position 256,225,844 of record NC_064634.1, read on the forward strand.
GGTGTGGCCTATATAGTATGCTAATGAAACAATGATAGAAACTCCGGTGTTGTTCAGTGACACAGTTAGTGGGATTTCTTGGCAAGACATCGACTTTAGTCTCGACAAGTGTCGCGTAGAGAGGACATATTATAGATATCAGTAAGACAGTGTTTATCAGAAAGAGGAAATTAATCTGCACAAAAAAAATGGTTCAAATGGCTCTGAGCACTATGGGACTTAACATCTGTGGTCATCAGTCCCATAGAAATTAGAACTACTTAAACCTAACTAACTTAAGGACACCACACACATCCATGCCAGAGGCAGGATTCGAACCTGCGACCGTAGCGGCCACGCGGTTCCAGACTGAAGCGCCTAGAACCGCACGGCCACACCGGCCGGCTTGATCTGCACCCTTGGCTAAATGAAAGATATAAGTCCTAATCCTGTTTTACATGTGTAGTGCTACGCAGACTATATAAACTAGTACATAACCTTGGTCGGAACCGGGAGTTTGTTAATATTTTTAATTTGTTTTTGGCTCAATTGATATTATATCCCTCCCCCTCCCCCCTTTCCCCTGTGTCAACTGTCGTCAACATTCAGTAGGAAAGCATTGTTAATGTTTCGTTGTCCTTTCTTGCGTTGATATGCAGCTGATGGAATGTGATATCTTTGAAGATGCTCTACGATGTGCAAGTCTCGGAACACAACGATGTGCCGACGAGATTATCGTTACTTTAAATTACTCTAAAAACCATTCTTGACATTCCAGCCGCTTAGAAATCCACATACCAAATTATCTGCAGTATTGGAAGACTCGGTCTAGAAGGAGTAAAAATACCAGGTAGGATATCTGATTATTTGTGTAATTATTATTTAACTCACTAACGAAGGCATACTTCAAGGGCATTTGCTAAGCTGACCTCAACTATTTGACCACATGAAGATCTTATCGGATACGAAAACGCAGATTTTGAAAGATACATATTGGTTCTTTGTAATAAATACCTAGCAAGTCACATATCCTCACCATGCATGTCAAACTGCGTCAACCTAACGTACACGCTCTCGTCCATATTGGTGCGCTACTATCAACGTAAACTTCTGTACGTCAATCACTTATGTGATCTTTCATTTCGCTTCAGAGTGTTCTCAGCAGATTCACACTGTCTAACCTTTACAGTCGATTTCCCGTTGTAAACTAATTTCAGTTTTATTCTATAAAAAATTCCACATCTCTGACATGGAAACCAGGCGTGATCGGACTCTAAACATAACTTTAGCCTGTTTCACAGAAGGCTGTCTCTATTACCTTTGGCAGAGAATTCTGTGCCTACATATTTACAAATTAAAATTTTACATAGAATTTTTACAAAACTGGCACTTTGACTCACGTTTATCGGTTTGTGTGTAATAATAAATGTTTCCAAAATTTTTCTAGACTACATCATTGTACAACCTGCCTCATATGTATACTAAGATTAAAAATAAGACGCACAATTTCAAGTTTTTTCGGTTTTCCATTTAGTAGCCTCACAGCACTTACGTGAGAGATGTTGCCGTCATTTCTGTGATCTGCATCAATTATTTCCTAATCACTTATGTTGCCTGCCGTGCTCTGATGTTCACTGTTATTACAAGTGCATGTAGTCACTCAGCATGGACAAATATCATAAAAGTAAACGTATGTACTAGTATGTAAGCACTAAGAAGAAATTAAATGTCGATCTAGTATCGCCTATAAAATATCTTAAAGATTTACGTTTGTGTTATTTCCAATTCAGTATTATTCTATATACTTACAGTAAGCAAGCATATTTGTTTTCAAATTGAATGGGAATACGTAGCTGCTGTAGATGAGATTGTGTAGCACTTATAAAGAGACAATAGACACAAGCACTGATGTCAGACACTGCCTCACAAACTTGTCAGATTTGTCTGTGATGACTTCCCCAGTGGTGAGACAACAGTGCAGGCGTAGGTGTCTCAGGACCAATATGTAGATTCGGCGATTAGGGAAATATTCCTAAGACTTAGCCAGGTTAATAAAAATGTGAAAAAATTACTGAAATTACATAGCTCTGGTTGCTTTATGTAAATAATAATTCTACTCTAAAAACTTTAGTTGGATGTATGTTATAATTAATAACTTCATAAAGGTGCGTTTAGCTGATTGCCAGTTTAATTACATTTAAGTTTCAGAGAGCAGTTTTATAGTGTGTAATATTACTGGTATATTGAAATATTATTTCCTTTCTGTTTCAGCTGGTGAATGCCTCTTATTCATACTACGCACTACTCAGTCAAATGAATAACCGCTAGATGCGAAATGTGCCTCACTACGTCAACAATGAGTCTCCAGCAGTGATATTCCTCATGAGTTGGAATTGGTTTCGCTACCGTAATGTACAACGATAAACGTTAAAGTACTTGCCATTGTAAATATCATGAAGCTGTTCCACTAACTGGATATGAAAGTAATTGCAGACGAAGTCTTAGCACATAAATGCAACAGTAGGAAGGAGAATTATCCCTACTCTTAAATTGCTAGTTTGCTCTGTCACTACAAAGTATAAAATTATAAAGTAAGTTTATCACATGCCTAATGAATTTAATTTGCATGTAGATGATCAGTACATTATTTAAATAATCTAGTGTGACCTATTCTTGAAAGTTCTTGCTGCTCCGTGGGTGAACATTCGTGTAGGTAATACGTTTATGCTTATTTTTCTAATGTGAAGGAATGCTGAATTCAGTTGTACGCTGATATGTGTTAACAGATCGTTTTCCACTATAGGGCGTTTCTCTAGCCCAACTGTATGTTGAAATTTTAAAATAAACTGTTGTAAATACTTGAGTGTCCATTAATTTCCTCTGTGATGTTTTGAAATGTAGATCATGTATAAATTCAACCTGAATCACTTAAGACGGTAGATATTCTCTTGTTTTTAAATGCAATCGTCACACCAGCATATCATTCAAGGGCCAAGAAGCAAGATAAATTGTTTCAGTAGCATTGTTTCCTTTCTAATTATTGGCTTTGCTAAATTGGGAGAGACCACTCACAAAAACAACGGATGCGTCCAATCATTAATTGCAGCTTTCGTTCTTCGTAAAATTATTTATTTCCTGCTGTAGAGATTGGTACTCCTGTCTGTTAATTGAGCCCAGTTCTATGTATTTAAGATTATACATTTAAAGTCGTTTTGCGTTTCCTTAGTTTCATAACGGTATAGATTCCATTATACGTTTCGTTAATTAGTATTCCGTGATACCGTTTAAGAAGACTGATGTGTTGAGCATGTTCATATAAGGACTGATATAAGAAGGAGAGCGAAGTACTCTTTGGACACAAATTGACAAACACGTAGGCAATGTACAGGCGCCCCAATACAAGATGTCCACCAAAAATACAAACGGCCATCAGTGACTTGACTCAATGCTACAATATAACCGCTATTTGACCAAAAATCCACGCATCACAGTTAAAACTTAAACCATGACATAACGTGCCACGTCATGTCGTGTAATAGAATTCAATCATTAAATTTCCTTCCAAATTTCTCTCACTCCTCTATTGCGCCACCATAAAAGAACAGGGTGCGCCAGAAGTCCCCCTAGTATCGAATGATAATTGATTTGAATTGTTTTTGCGGAAGTATTTACTTACGTCTTAAGTATCCAATATATCAGTGTGTTCTCCATCACACTGTAAACACATGCCCGTATGCCTCCAAGTTCTTCTTGACATTTTTGAGCACGTCCGGCGATATAGTGCGAAAAGCATCTTCAACAAAACAGCGCAGTTCTTCGTTTGTAACATAATGACATGCAGATACAAGCACCTTATCACTCCCTATAACGAGTTGTCAGGTACGGTGACGTCAGAATTTCTTGGTGGCCATTTCGAGGGAGCTGGTGTTGCTGATGAACCACGACCAGCCACCGTCGTGGAAAATGCTCATTTAGGAACTCGTGCTCTTCAAGAGCATAGTGAGGAGGCGCTACGTCTTGCAGCAACCAAATGCGTTGTGTGAGGCCATTTTCCTTTAACTGAAGTACTAGCCATGTTTGTAAGATGCTTAACTAATTTGCGCCATCCACAGTCCCTTCAAAAAAGTGTGGTACAAGCGGATGCTGTGATGTTATCGGTCGACTATGTAATGAGGTTTCTCTTTGACCCAAACGACAATATATTTTCTAGCACGTGAGCTGTGATAAATGAGACATCCATCGTATGGTTCACTGCATTTGGAAATGGAGATAACATGCTAAAACGCGCTCATTCCGTGCTGTATCGTATAACTCTTTTACGGACATTAACCTCTTTATTCATGTCATGTCGCTTTGTTATCCTTGGTATACCGAGTCCGATGCACATTTACATGTCTACTTCTGTGGAGATATATCAATCGAAGCAGAGATCACGGTACAGGTTTCGTCTCGGGTTTTCTTCTTTCCACTCCTTGACCTGCCTTCAGCAGTGGCAAAAGCAAGTGTACAAGGGTCACTTCAAAAGAAATGCACATTATTTTTTTTTAAATCCATCTTTTATTCTACATGTTTGAAAGTTTTACAGTGTGTAGACACATCTTTTAAGAACAATTTTTTTCATTTCTGCAGATAATTTCCAACCCTCTCAACAGCCTTACGCCATCTTGGAACCAGCGCCTGTATACCCGCACGGTAAAATCCTGGACCAACCTGTTGGAGCCACTGTTCGGCAACGTGCACAACGGAGTCATCGTTTTCAAACTTTGTTCCACGAAGCGAGTCTTTCAGTTTCCCAAAGAGATGATAATCACATGGAACCAGGTCAGTGTTGTCCATCCGAATTTTGTGATCTCTTCCATGGTTTTTTTGACTGACATGTGGCCGTGCATTGTCGTGCAACAGCAAAATATCCTGCTTTTGCCGACGTGATCGAACACGACTCAGTCGAGCTGAAGTTTCTTCAGTGCCGTCACATATGCATCAGAATTTCCACATGGCATGATGTCCACAAGCAAGAGTCCTTCGGAATCGAAAAAGACCGAAGCCTTAAATTGTGGTTTTGATTTCTTTTTTCTTGAGTGAATTTGCGTGATGCCACTCCATTGATTGCCTCTTCGTCTCTGGTGAAAAACGATGGAGCCATGTTTCATCACCTGTCGCAATTGTTCCAAGAAATTCATCTCCACCATTCTCGTACTGTTCCAAAAGTTCGCTGCATACCGTTTTCTTGTTTCTTTGTGAGCCACTGTCAACATCCTGGGAACCCACCTGGCACAAACCTTTTTTAACGCCAACGCTTTCAGTATTCGGCAAACACTTCCTGCCCCTATCCCAACGTAGCATGACACTGTGGTGCGTCTGTCAGCAGTCACCAATTTGTTAACTCTCTGCATATTGTTTGTAGTGTGTGCAATACAAGGCCTGCCGCTGCGAGGACAATCCTCAGTATTGCCGTGCCCGCTGTACTGCGATCGATGAGCATTTTCATACACCTGTTTCAACCTCTTGTGGATATTTCCCACAGTCTCGTTTTCACAGCACAGGAATTCTATGACAGCACGTTGCTTCTGACGAACGCCAAGTGTAGCAGCCAACTTGAAGACATGCTGTGACGGCGCCACCCAGGGGAACAGGTTTAACTAAGTTTGAAAACAAGCGGGAAGGATGTATCTACACACTGTAAAACTTTCACAAGTGCTGAATGAAAACTGTTCTTTTACAAAAATAGTGTGAATTTCTTTTGGAGTGACCCTCGTATGTCTTTCCCAATCGATAAGTTTGGCCTTTCGCGATAGACACTTATTAAATCTTTCCTCGAATGCTCCCTTAGGCTGCCTCGTTATCTGCCCCATGTGTTGTTGTTCGTGCACTCACACACTTATCACTAAGCTCTCCCCAATAGTTCAACTACGACAGCCCTCATCCAGCATGGCTACAATTTACAACTCAACTGCAAAAACATGTAAACATGAATTCCAGTAACTTACTCCAACAACTGATAAGATATAACGTTGCAACCAACATGCACAATAATATCTCACACTAAACAGAGTATGCAGGGGTACAGGGACTTCTCCCTCACCCTGTAAAGCTACTGTGCAGTTCAAACCCTTGACAAGTCTGTTGGACACAGTGTAGGCAGAGTACAGCCTTTCTTCTGTGCTGCCCTAACAGGAGGAGGTTGGCGGACCCATCGGCCCGACCACATTTTACGCTCGGGAAACATCCATAGTATTTATTACATGGTATGCTGAGTCGACCTGACGCCATCCTGGAGGGTCTGCGACGACTAAAATTACGCGTCCCTATCTTTGACCGCAACCACGGAGTCTAGTACTGTACTGGCTACTGCACCACGACAGCATTTTGCAGTAATTCAATATTATTCTCAGATCACACAATGCAGCCTTTCACGCACCAACTCTTATCTTATCACTGATTTTTGTTTTATGCGCACATGACAGTGATCCAAGGCATGAGTCTCTGTCGAATGTTTTGCCTTCAAATGTTAATTTCAAAATTTACTAACGAGTGAAACAAATATCAGGAGTGTAAATATCATAGAGCATGCCAGCAATTTAGTATATCCAATTGCTAGAGTAAATGAAACCCAAAGAAGTGAAAGGTGGAATGTACCTTCAGCGAAATAAGACTACTGAGCCAGAAGTCCTTAATGGGTGTTATCGATAAGCCTTCAAGAAGCAGCACTGTGACTCCTTTCCGTCGAAATTATAATCACTTTAGGGTCAATACTAAGATGTCGTCGTACTGGCAGACATGAACATAGACACTTCCACCACAATAAATCTAAACAAGATTGTCAGATTCTAGTAGTAACATGAGCCTTCGTCCAACACAACTTACACACAACACAGCGTTGTTACACACTTATAAATATAACTGAAAAAAAATGGTTCAAATGGCTCTGAGCACTATGGGACTTAACATCTGAGGTCATCAGTCCCATAGAACTTAGAACTTCTTAAACCTAACTAACCTAAGGACATCACACACATCCATGCCCGAGGCAGGATTCGAACCTGCGACCATAGCGGTCGCGCGGTTTCTAAACTGTAGCGCCTAGACCCACTCGGCCACACCGGCCGGCAAATATAACTGAACTGACAGGTAGTATGGAGATGGAAGCTATAACGTGCTGCACTAAACGTACCCACAAATAACATATATTTTTTACAGCATTTATTCGTCTCTGCGCCAGTCAAATGATACTTACAACAATGAAACAACTGATTCTTGATAAAGGTAATGTTTTATTTTATACGCTATTATAGTGCCCTCTTGTAAACCAGACATTATAAGGCCCGCTATAAAGGTGCTAACGAATCACACAAGTAGAATGACACTTAAAGTTACATATGGAGATGGTATCCGTTCCTTCGGACATGTCCGAAAGAAGAGATACCTTCGGTGACCATGCAGCTCTCTCGAATGAAATGATAATTAAATAAAGACCCTAAGCTGTCGACAGGCGTTGATATCATCAACGGGGTCAGTTGAAAATGTGTGCCCTGATCGGGACTCGAACCCGGGATCTCCTGCTTACATGGCAGACGCTCCATCCATCCTTATTTTCTTTTTAGCCGGCGCGGTAGCTCAGCGTGTTCGGTCAGTGAGGCGATGGCCCACTGTAATAAAGAAACTAAGTGAATAAAGCAAAGATCAGCTTGAACGGATGTCATGTGACATCCGCCAAGACCAAATGCAACGAGCAACACCGAACAAAATAACGGAAAAAAATCCATCTGAACCACCGAGGGCACAGAGGATAGTGCAACTGCAGGGATTTATCCCTTGCAAGCTCCCAGTGAGACCAACATTCCAAACGTAATGTCCACACACTACATTCGTACTGCCCCTGCCCACTAATTACTCACGTAAGACGATCTCAGCAAGTCCCGTAAAAGTTCGGGCAATGAGTGTACATCTGCACAGGAGAAGAAGGTCAATTTCCGGTTAGCCTTAACTATATATGAAGGTAGTATTCGGACAAGTCATAAAGAACAGATATCATCTTCATATGTAGTTTAGTCTAACCGGCCATTGACCTTCTTCTTCTGTGCGGATGCACACGCATTGCCCGAACTCTTACGAGACTCGGTCACAATGTCTGCCTTGATTAATTACTGGGCAGGAGAACTACGAATGTAGTGTATGGACGTTAAGTTGGGAATGTGGGTCGGACTGGGACCGTGCAAGGGATAAATCCCTGCAGTCGCACTATCCTATGTGCCCTCGAAGCTCAAATTTGCCGGCACGGTAACTCAGCGTGTTCGGTCAGTGGGTTAGCTCAAAAATGTTCAGATGTGTGTGAAATATTATGGGACTTATCTGCTAGGGTCATCAATCCCTAAGCTTACGCACTACTTAACCTAAATTATCCTAAGCACAAACGCGCACACCCATGCCCAAGGGAGGACTCGAACCTCCGCCGGGATCAGCCGCACAGTCCATGACTGCAGCCCCTGACCGCTCGGCTAATGCCGCGCAAGAGGGCTAGTTGCCCTCTGTAATATATACAAAAAAAAAGAGTGTATGAATCAACAACGAACTTGGCCGGGTGTCACGGGACGTCCGCAGCGAAGAAATGCAACTAACAAGAACGAACAAAATGAGATTAAAAGAAAAAAAAGAAAGATGGATATACCATCTGTCATGTAAGCAGGAGTTCTCGGGTTCGAGTCCCGGTCGGGGCACACATTTTAAACTGTATCCGTGGATGTTTATCAACGCCTGTCGACAGCTTGTGGTCTTGATTTAATTTTCATTTCACTTAAAGTTATCCTTTTAAATATTAGGTCGGTACAAATGTTCGTAGCGTTCCCATTTTCCATGTTGGTATGCCCGTTCCATGGGTTTATTTACAGATGGTCAAATTTTTATTTGCAGTTCTCTGTGTCTATTTGAATTTACATGTTGTCATTCTGTCATTTGGAGATAGTGAGTTGAGCTTTGCAGTCTAGAAAATTGACTGCCAAGTGGAGAAATCGAAACAGTTCCCACCTATTAGTCTCTTTGAGTTAGAGGTGTGGCAGCAGCGGAGGCAGCCAGAAGCATTTGAGCAGTATATGGGGGTAATGCCATTGGAAAGAGCACAGTAAGAAAATGGTTTTCTCGTTTTAGGGGGATCGTTTTTGCTTTAGTAACTGCCTACGTTCACGAAGACCTTTGGGATTTATGAAGATCGTTGAAACGCATTAATCAACAATGGCCCACGTAAGTGTACTCTACAAGTGGCAAGCGTCGTGAACTGCGATCATTCCACCATCGTGCGACATTTGCGTGCAATGGGGAAGGTTCAGAAACCGGGTGAATTTGTTGCGCATGCTCTACGCCAAAACCACCAAAACCAGTGGATGGTCATAGTGCACCTATGCTTGGTCGTCATCTATTGGCTCGTGAACATCATCCACCATTCCTACACCGTGTCGTTACTGGTGACGAGTAACGCTCCCTTTTGGTAACATCACGAAAAGAAAGAAATAGCTAAGCCCGAACAAAGCAGCAACTCCCCATACAAAGACATGCTCGCATTCACAAAAGATAATGTTATGCATGTAATGGAACAGCAACAATGTGGTGTACTGCGAATTGCTTCCCCGATGTATGACCATCACTACTGATGTCTGTTGTCAACAACTAAGATGTCTTGCATCCGCAGTCCAAGAACAACAACAACCAGGAAAACTGCGTGAAGTGATGGTACTCCTCGACAACGCCCGCCCACATTCTACTACAACAAAAAAAGCTATACAGCAGTTGGGTTGGAAAACTATACCAGAGCCACCGTATTCACCTGATCTTGCACCCCCAGATTTTGACCTTTTTCGCTCTCTATCGAACAGTCTTCAAGGAACCGTTTCCGGATGAGAATGATCTCTGAACATGGTTCTATAAGTTTGCCTCAAAACCACCTGATTTCTACAGTCACTGAATCGAAAAGTTACCCCAGCATTGGCAGACTATTGTAAATAGTGAAGGACAATATGTTATTGATGGCTAAAGTCACTGTTTTGGGTATCTGTTGTGTTTATTAAACTTGTGGAGAAACGCTACGAACTGATGAGCAAACCCAATATTTTAGGAAAATTTTAAAGACTTTCACATATGAGTTTAAATCTCATACACAAAGAGAGAATCAGCATAAGAAAAAATGGTTCAAATGGTTCTGAGCACTATGGGACTTAACTTCTGAGGTCATCAGTCCCCTAGAACTTAGAACTACTTAAACATAACTAACCTAAGGACATCACACACATCCATGCCCGAGGCAGGATTCGAACCTGCGACCGTAGCGGTCGCGCGGTTCCAGACTGTAGCGCCTAGAACCGCTCGGCAACTCTGGCCGGCAGAATCAGCATCAGCAGAATTTTTATGTTTCACAAATATTTTGCGTTATTCAAAAAACGTTTTAATAAAATGTCCACCTGATACTTAAGCAATGAATGTATTAACAGCATCAATTCTCAATTCAAAGAACTGAAAACACCCAGACATTGACATAAGTTGATCAGTTTTAGCTTATCCCAGAAATCACTCGGATTTGGCACTCTAAAAGATAGAAAAGTGGAAGTTAAAACCACATAGCCACAGTTATAGGATCTTTTCAGGCCTTATCAGTGAAGATTTTAAGTTTTTATACTTCGGTTCAGTAATTTTGAATTGAAGAAAATGTTGGTGATTTAACTTATGAGATTTTAAAAGCAAACAAGCAATTCAAAATGCTTAATCTTTCATGACAATTTCAACACGAGGGGCCTTTAAAACAGAAACATACGAATTAAAATGATTAATCTTTTTATACATAGCCACAACTGCACAGAATAATAAAATAATTCTGTTTTGAGGATATATTACTTTTTACAAGTGAGCTGAGGAATAGCTGGCACTTGCTCTAGGAACTCGGAATGCTGATCCACACGGAGGACTAACACAAATATAGTAGTCACTAATCAAATCTAGATAGAGTTATAAGCAAGAATCCAAATTAAATTTCTATAAGCAAGCTTCGCTCAAGCAACAGGCCTTTTTGTGAATCACAAACAAGAGACGCTCACTGCTTTCCTTTTACATTGATTTTTGGTTCTATAGTTAATATATATGTCAGCGAAGAATCCACAAATTGAGGCAGTAGAAATGATAAACGTGCTGACTCTGAAGAAACTCGAGGCAGTGAAGGCCGTGGGAAACGGTAATTTTTCGAATGTCATAGGCACACTTCTCACCGTTACGAATTACCATCCATAACGCGATGGATCTGACCTCCTCCTCGAAGAACATATCTAGTTACCTTGCGGAACCACAAGCAAAAACCTCTGTAGCAGAGAGTGTGCGCACGGTTAAATCTGTTCGGTGAGCGGCTATGCTGCCTCCAGTGGGATGCCCAGGGAAACCATCGCTATGATACGAAGAACAGGGAAGCTTAAAGAGTGGCAGGCACCGATACTAATGCACACGCGGCTCATAGGTCGCAACAAGAACGATTCCAAACTTGGAAATTACAAGTCAAGCCTCAGCTCGAGGCCTCTGAGCACATACTGAGTCAACCAGAATTAAATGCGTCTCATTTTTTTATTTTTATTTCACAAGAAAAGTGAATGTAATAAACTTAGAATAAGAGTTACAACATAACAACTGACTTGTCACTTTTCAATACAAATAGCCATCTTTGTCCACGCCTTTTTCCCGTCTTGAAACAACAAAGTATATCCCTGTACGGTATATATCATGGTCTTGCCTCCTCAACCATTGGGGCATAGATGTTTTAAGATTCTCTATACGTTGAACGTAATGTCTCCGATGAGCTTCTATGAATGGGACGAGATGAAGCGTTGCAACAGAGTGGATACAATTGCTTTACATGCTTCTTCGTTTCGGTCGGTCAACATTTTCAATTTACAGCATGCACAAATGTATGAGTAGCCCAGTTCTTCATTAACGTTCATCATACTGTCTTTTTCTTTTGTTATCTGGTGACCGAATTGGCCTGTTGTTACATGGAAGTCGTCACGGATGATTAGGTCGATACGCTGGATGCTGTTCGAAGTCACCACAGCCGTTTTCCGGCCGCTGCGCGTTGCATCAGCCCAGCAGTGTTCGCCGTTTAGCTTCTACGTACACATCGACGACTTCTTCGTCTGACGATTTTGACGGCCATCACAGCATCTCCATACACCTTCTTGAGCTTTTCATTAATGCCATTTTCCGTTTCCCGTTCTGCGCTAAGGAAGTAAACCACAGAACGCTACTGTACACGTACCGTACATCTATGTATTTTAAACTTTTGCAGTGCTGCCATCTGTTCACATCGGTCGCTACTACTACACTAGGCTGTAGAAGATTGTCTCCAGACGTGTTCCAACTTCATCATTATCAACTTAAAAACGGTCAAAAAAAGTAGGAAGCATCACTCACGCAAATGTAACACTGTGCTGTGGGAATAAAACTATATGCATTAGAAACGAGATCTGAAAACACTTTAATTTGAACCAGATATTAATTTTGAAATACAGAGCTACCTGTAAAAGAAGTTGCTACATTCCTTTTCAGGTTGTACTACTCTACATCATTCTCCTATGAGGTTAAAATTATTCTTCATATCTTACCAAACGTCTTCTGGTCCATTTTGAAGAATTTGTTCTACGCCCTCAAAGACTGTGATGTCCTGTGGATAGCCGGGGTAATACAACTTGACAGGCATTCACCACAAAGATGGCGACAGGTCTCATTACTGTGAAGTAACTGGCCCTAATTTTCAAAGTTTACCTGTGGCCACCGAAACTACATACTGCTCGAAGTGACGAACATAAAAAGAAATACAGAGCAGCAGAAAGCTAATTACAGGAAAAGGACGCCTTCCACAGTGCAATGCAAAGGCATGTAGCCTTTGTAAGTAGATCATACTTCATGTTTTAAGTAACTGTGTTCTATTCAGTGCAGTGCGGGAACACACACAACCAGAAAAATGGTGGAATTTGAACTCGCTGAATGGCTGAGAAGAATCCAACTTGTAAAAAAACTTTTTTTTAAGCTGAAACTCATTGTGTAACTGTTGGAATCGTCTTTACAAAATTTGTCGTCTATACTGTGGAAAGAGGTTAATTGCTGAAAATGGTAAAGGAATAGTAAAATCTATAGCCTCTGAGGGCAAGCCATGTGAATAAATACCTTTACTTAATCACTTCCGAACAACGGAATTAACTAACCCAGACCATTAAGGAAAAATTCTACTAAAACTTTCCGTTCTTCAGACCCTCATTGTTAAGTGCAAGGAAGCAATGTGGCAACGACTACACCAGATAAGCTTCACTTCTGAAATTAATCTTTACCAATTCGTATTTTAAAAATTCATCTTTGTGTCTTTATCTCTGTATACTGGTAGCTATTTCATTCCGCTCAGTAGCATAACCACTCACTAGCTTTCCTTAGAATGCTGCCGCAACAACAATACTACAGACAATGACAGATTCCAGAGTTTGTACCCAGAACTATACACATATGAAATATGTCATCTGGAATGAAAATACAGCTTACATCCCTTCTCTCTCTTTTTTTTTTTTTTTTTTTTTTTTTTTTTTTTTTACGTAGCGACTACGAGTTAATCAACATCTGCAGTCAAGGACGTCGGTAATTATCCAAAGTAGGTGATAATCGCGGAAGAGTGGAGAATGGGATCTTCGCAACTGAGATCAACGCACAATCAAGCAACTCATCTGGGACATCTGGCACCACGGAAGTAGAAACAATAGGTCGTTCTTGCCTCTGCTGAAATGGCCATGTCATAGCAACAGGTGGGTTTACTGACGCCCTGGATTACCATTGTTGAATAACTGATATACAAGGAGGCCACTCAACATCGCCACCCCTGTGTGGCTCCGGAGGAGTTATTTCAAACGCAGGAAGAACACGAGGAGAAACACCCAAGACATCAGCAGCTCTTTTCGCACCATCGACCCTAAAAGAGGCGCAGGTTACAGCACTACACGATGCATCACATGAGAAACTTAACTCATTGAGAGGTGGGTGAGGAGAAGACGCATCCGACTCGTCAACACACTATTTATGATGTCTTTTACGTTGCAACGCTGACACTGCCGGGTTGGCATCAAGAGTTTCAGAACCGTGTTGCGGGGGAAATGGTGGAAACTCAGGAGCAGTAAGCTGTGCGTCCTTCCTTTGTTCTGTTTCATCCAGGTAAGACGTGTCTCGAATTTTCTGAGCAGTAGAAACGCGATCAGCTAGCGTCTTCCATATAATTGCCCGTTGTGGGCATTTAGACCTAAGAACGTAACCTTCATTAGAGAGAAAGCACGTCCCCACTTGCCCACTATACATTACACGACCTGTAGATGTAAAGGAATGTTACGTTTGACTACTATCTCGGCTGAACGGATATGGTCAAAACACTGCAACCAGTGCAGTGTGGACCAGGATTCGCCTCATATACCCTGCACATCACTGTAACTGAGCTAAACTGTCTTCGACTCCTGTGGGAGATTTAAGACTCATACATTTATGTAATTAATTTAATTATTCGCAAGAAATATCATACTTGCGGAACAATCACGATGCTCAAAGGGAACTTGAGAACCATGACACTAAACCAGTCCATCAACCTGCAAGTGATCCCAACACCTTAACGAAAAATACTTAGTTACCAGAGTAAAATCAGAAAATATGGACCTGGTCACACACCACATGAATGATATCGACAAGGGAGGCTTGAATTTCTAAAGATCTGGGCTGCACAGAACACATGGATTTGTCAAAACCGAAGCTTACTGAACCTGTACTCGGAACACAGTTGGTAACTTTGGTTGTCATTGTGGAGTGGACTACAGCTCTACCAACAGACACATACAACAACATGCGGTCTGGACCAAGATGTGAAACTCACGAAGACACAAAGAAGACTAAGAAAGAGCTGTGCAGGCCTTTGCGACGCTGCGGTGAGGAGGAAAACATGCAACCTTTCAATTCGGTACAGAGGTGGAACTAAGACACGCTAAGACACGTCTCCCGGACAGACCCAAACTTCCACATGTCACACTGTACACATCCCTATGTCCTTGGTATAAAATTTACACCTAACAGCGCTGAGGCCATGATATTCGCATTCAGCGCTTTATTTCGAAATAATCTCGGAGACTGTCTATCGTCATCAACGTCTGCTCATTCAGGTATTCATGCATTTACTTTGAACACAACGTCCTTTAGAAACCATCAGTACCGGAAAGATTCCAGATTGCTTTTCATTAAATATATTGGAAGCATTTTCATTGCTTCAGATCAAATGAAAAAAATGCGCCACGCTGTGGTTTACTTAAGAATACTATAAAAAGGCTTGTGATTGTTCCTTGTTTACGCAAAACAAAAAAAAATATGAGTGTCAATGTTAAAAAACGTTTATTGCGAATCCTTAATTATGTTATAGTTACTTTTACTGAAAACTAAACATTTTATACTGGCTTGTCAAAGTGTTTTCTCCTGGCTTACATACCGTTTTCTCAGTGTTAAACATGTTAGGAGGTTTACATATGAAGTACCTAAAATAAAGCTATACCTCCTCTGGTGTCATCACTGTCCAAGGTGTATGTGAATTTCAATTTTTGGTAGACACATGATAACTGGGGAATAACAGAATTAATGCCATGAGGTCTTTTAACTTCATAGATGATATCGGCTGTGTGAGTAGAAAGAGTAATTTTATTTCTTCAAGAAGTCCAGTCTTCTAGGGATGGTCAAGCTTGGGTCCTATTCTGGTTTTTGAACGAAGACCTTGTATGTACTCCATACCACTGTTCTAGTTCAGAATAGCTGTATCTGAAAATAGTATGCCTTGTAGTCTATCAAATATCACAGTGGTTATTTTCCTGCTATTAGAGCTAGCATCAGTTAATGAAATTTCACTCTTTACTCTCCAACTATTGAACTGTTTAAAATTCCTGAAATCTTCTGTTTTCATTCGAATGACCTTAAACGGGTATTTGACTCTGGCATTTTCCATAATGTCATGTCATTGGTCAGGTGTGTTACTATGATCTGTCTTTCGGAGTTTTTTTTCTGTTGTGCCAAAATCTCGATCACTACTTAAATAGGTACGTCCAGAAGACAGAAAACAATGTTGAATGGAATCGTAGGATCGTTTACGAATTAGAGAATAACCGATCGTGAAGTGGAAAATCAGCTACAATGCTTAGCAGCGGAAAGACTTCAGGACCAGATAAGATACCAATACGATTATGCGATAGCACTTGCTCCCCTTCTAGCCGTAATTTATCGTAGATCACCGGAGCAACGAAACATACCAAAGAACCGGAAAAAAGCGCAGGTCTTTCCCGTTTTAAAGATAGGCAGTAAAACTGATCCACACAACTATAGACCTATATCGTTGACTTCAATTTGTTGCAGAATTATGGAACATGTTTTGTGCTCAAGAATTTTTGGGAAATGAACGTCTGCTCTACAAAAATCAACATGGATTACTCAAACAGAGATCCTCCAAAACTCACCTGGCTCGGTTTCCCCATGAGATCCACAGCGCAGTAGACAACGGCACTCAGGCTGATGCAGTGTTCCTTCATTTCAGTAAGGCATCTGACACCGTCCGCATTGCGTTTAATGAAAACAAATGTCAGCTTTCGGAGCGTCGGAGAAGACTTACGACTTGGTTCAAAACTTTCTTGCAGATTGAACTCTACACGTCGCTCTTAACAGAATTAAATCGTCAGATGTAAAGGTAATATCCGGAGTACCACAGGGAAGTGTGATAGGACTGATGCTGTTAACAATACAAATGATGTAGGAGAAAGCGTCGGATGCTCTTTAAGGCTATTCCCAGATGGAGCAGTTGCCTATACCAAAGTAGCAACGCCAGAAGATAGTAAGAATTTGCACAGAATGACCTGAAGACAACTGATGAATGGAGCAGACTCTGGCAGTTGACCCTGAACGCAAATAAATGTAACATACTGCACATACATAGCAAAAGAAATCCATTACTGTACAGCTACACTACTGATGACAAACGACTGGAGGCAGCGTCTGCCGTAAAATAGGTAGGCGTAACTATACAGAGCGACTTTAAGTGGAATGACCACATAGAAGAGATAGTGGCAAAGCAGGCAGAAGACTCAGATTCATCGGAAGAATCTTAAGGAAATGTAACTCATCGACGAAAAAAGTTGCTTATATAGCGTTTGTTCGCCGGTTTCTTGAGTATTGTTCGTCTATCTGGGATCCCTGTCATGTAGGACTGATAGAAGAGATAGAGAAGATCCAACGAAGAGCGGCGCGTTTTGCCACAGGGTCGTTTATCTGGCGAGAGGGTGCTACGGAGATGCTAAACCAACTCCACTCGCAGACGTTACAAGAGAGGCGTTGTGCATCACGGAGGGATTTGTTATTGAAATTTCGGGACAGCACTTTTCAGAAGGAGTCGGCAACATTTTACTGTCCCCTCCCCCGCTCCCCCTCACATACATCACGCTTGATGGCCACGAGGAAAAAATTCGAGACATTTGAAGCAATACAGAGGCTTAATGACGATGTTTCTTCACACGCACTAATGGTCAGGTAGTGGTACCGAAAGTACCCTCCACCACACACCATTAGGTGGCTTGTGGATTATGATGTAGATGAAAACATTTTATTTTGTTATTCTTCTGTTGTAAGATTCGAAGTGGGATCCATACTTTGTTTATTGCTTAAATTTTGTTTTCTTACGACTACTTTGTTGACATCAGCTATGTCTCTTCTCTATTGATTTTTCCCAATAAAAACAGATTGAGGAACATCCTTAGCGTTTTGTCTCTGCTACCGCAGATACTACAGAAAGTCCCTTATAGCGTAATACTACCGACCACGGTTACACTTATCCACAGTCCAGTCTCGAGTATCCAACTTTCACTGCAGTCATAACAGTCGGTATTCTTTGGTCAACATGGAGCACGTCTGCTGCGGAGCCCCATGTTCCACAACTTGCGCTGAACAGTGTGCTAAGAAACACTTTTTCCTGAACCAGAATTTTACCCTTTTGTCAGATATGGGAAGTATGACAAGACTGCAACCTCCTTCTTCACTGGTGAGAAGCGGAAGAAATCCAGTACCTTGTTGACCGTCGTTCAACCTCTTTTCATAGAAGCTCACGTCAGTCGCATGTGAACAGCCAACCAGCTCATACATTTACAAGTTGCTCCTTTCCAAGAACCTGACCATACACCTGCCCTTTGTCACAGTCGCTTAAGACAGTGAATTTCCCATTTTCGGCCAGTATTTTTGGTGAAACTATTCGTTATGCGTGTCTTCTTATCTTGTAACATTTCCTCTTTTCATCACGTGAAAAATAAAAGATCCATTCTTGTGATGGGTATGGGCTATCACGTTTTGGCTTGTCAGTGAAGATGTTGCATGCAAATGACTTTGATAAATAATTACAGTCGATAAAGCTAAACAAGGCTCCACTACGCGAAAGAATGCCTATCACTTCCTCTACACTATCTGCATGTGAGATAATCTCCTTAGTAAAAATAAAATACCGCAGATCCCTCGAACTAGGGACTGTGCTCAATGGCGGGAAGAAAGAACAGGCCATACTGGTCAGCAAGACAAGTACCAGAAATGATACACAAACGTACAGTCCAATATTATTGACATCTATCTGTCATATAAACATAAAACATATTCTCAGCTCAACCATAATGGCGTATCTAAAACAGAATGACCTCATCCACACTAATCAGCATACATTCTGAAAACATTGTTTTCCCCACAGATGTCAGGTATACCGGTTGAGATCTGGGACTTAGGGAAAGGCAGGATTCGGTATGGATGGGGCCGTAATCAGTTACCGTTGGTTGTTCAGTTTTTTAAAAAATCACGCATCTTTATTTGGAAGCAATTGCAAATAAAAATTACAATAAGGAGCAATTATCAAATTTGATTGTTAAGACACAATGTCTAATTAAGAAAATTCTTAAGCCAGTTGCACTCACGGCTGAAGGCCTTATTGACCTGAAATTCAAATTATTTGTTGGCTGAAGGCCTGGATAACAAATTCTTAAGAACCAGTTAAACTTCTCCAAGAGATACTAAAATATTCAAAAACCATCATCAAAATTTCACTATTAAGAGACAATATCTAATTAAAAATTCTTAAGACCAATTGCGTTCACAGCTGAAGTCCTTATTGAGAAGAAATTCAAATTATTTGTCGGTTGAAGGCCCCAACAGTAATAACTCAAAAAACAGTAGGACGGCTGAAGGCCTGGATAGCAAATTTTTGGGAAGCAGTTAAACTTCTTTGGGAGATATTTAAAGAACAATCATCAACACTTCAGTGTTTAGATATTTTGTCTAATTAAAATTTCTTAAGACCAAGTTACACTCACAGCTAGAGGCCTTATTAACAATAAATTCAAACTCTTCATCGGATGGAGGCCCAAACACCAATAATTACAAATTTAAATATATTTTCTTAAAAAAATCATCAAAATCTGACCAAATCAAGAAAGAAGTGGACCTCAGACAGTGCTCCAAGGATCGACCTGAGAAAGTCACTCAACTTCGTAAACGATGAGACAGGCAGCCAAGAGTTGTATTCAGTTATCTGGGTGGCAACTCAGTGACAGTTTAAACGCAGACCAACACTCCTGCAAAATCTACGTAACGTCTGAAAACCAGTACAACGATGGAATAACCCAGGAAAGGTGGAACCAGTGGAAGGCACTGCGTTTTCAGAATCCAGTATTTAGAACATCCAGAAGCAGAAGGAACCACCACTACGACCAAAGTAGTCCAAAAGGAACAAAATATCCGAACTTCAATCAAGGAGGCTGTCGAACTACACGCCGTACCGGACAGCAGCGGCAAGGCGTGGACTGGTACACTGCTGCTAAAATACGCTAACCTCCAGAGCAGGTAAATGGGGTGTTAGCAACCACTAGGAAGAAAAATACCGCTGGTTGAACTCCACCAATAATAACACAAGCAATTCAATGATTAATAGTAAGAAGTGGAGGATGGCTAATCAATTTCGCCAACTCCAAACACTTCACTCCTTCTTCATCTCAATGGTCCTGGGAGCAACAATGCCTGAACAAATGGCGTGATCTCCAAATAGTGGATGTTTCACTACTGGGTTAATGTTTACTCAGCTCAAACGTCCTGGGTCCGGTGGACAAAGAGGTTGTGGCCCTCGCATCTACAGCCCCTCGATCCGGCAGTGGCTGTGTGCCGCCAGCGGCCCTAGCATGTCGTCGCGCTGCCGAACCTCACTGCTGCTCTATCCCAACCGAACTCCCTGACACACTCTGACCCAGCAAATATTTTATGTCCCTCCAAAGATAGTACCACCGTACTAGATATCGATAACCGCTGCTGCTGCCGCTCATAAACAGACATGGCTAGCTAATGTAGTGGCGCCAGTAAACACAAGAAGGAAACGAGACGCCACTATCCCTATTACACGATGCCAACCTACCAACGGCACCAACGCGAGCCGCAACACGGCTCACTCGTATACAGTATTTCTTCATTACCTGAAAACGACTTGCACAATTATTTAGTTAGATGACAAGACATCAAAGTGGTGCAACTTGCTTTAAATGTTCAGAAGTGCAAAACTGTAGACTTCACAAACAGAAAAAAATGTAGTGTCGTTTCTTTACAATATAAACGATCCTCAAGTGTAATTAATAAACTCATACAACCAACTGAGCGTAAGAAATTGTAGGAATATCATCGCACTGGCTCAGTTGTATGTAAACCAGGCGGTTGTCAGATTGTGGGAAAATGCGGTCAACCTGCAAAGGAGATTGCTTACGAAACAAACGTGCACCTCGTCCTAGAACGTTGCTCAATTATATGGGACCGGTACCAGATGGATGTAAAAGACATTGAACGTCTGTAAAGAAAGACAGACACGGCTGGTTAGGCTCACGAGGGGACGTCATGGCAACGCTGAAAAACCTTACTGGCAGACACTTGAGGATATATGTCCAATAATCCACGGATGTCTGTTTACATAATCTCAAGGAACAATGTTACGTGGTGAACAGTTTTCACCGTAGCGACCGAGTAGGAACGGCGAAGACAAAATCACAGTCACCTAAGCAGCAGTCTTTTCGCGCTCTGGTCGTGAATGGAACAGACGAAACCCTACACATAGGACAGTGGAAAGTACCATCTGTCATGCACTTCACAGTAGTTTGCTTTGTATGGATGAAGACGTGGATGTAGAAATTAATTCCGAGTCTATGTCATATGATTAATTACTTCTTTAACAGCACTGTGACTTAACAGTTCCGATCAAGTCGTCTAAAACATATAGAATATTATATTTTGCCACTAAACACAGTGATCTTCTGTGTAATTAGAATAACTGTTCTCTTTCTAACCCCACTGTGGAGTATTTGCTTTACATGTTAATAAGAACGAGTTTTCGACCAACACATCAAAATACACTCCTGGAAATTGAAATAAGAACACCGTGAATTCATTGTCCCAGGAAGGGGAAACTTTATTGACACATTCCTGGGGTCAGATACATCACATGATCACACTGACAGAACCACAGGCACATAGACACAGGCAACAGAGCATGCACAATGTCGGCACTAGTACAGTGTATATCCACCTTTCGCAGCAATGCAGGCTGCTATTCTCCCATGGAGACGATCGTAGAGATGCTGGATGTAGTCCTGTGGAACGGCTTGCCATGCCATTTCCACCTGGCGCCTCAGTTGGACCAGCGTTCGTGCTGGACGTGCAGACCGCGTGAGACGACGCTTCATCCAGTCCCAAACATGCTCAATGGGGGACAGATCCGGAGATCTTGGAGGCCAGGGTAGTTGACTTACACCTTCTAGAGCACGTTGGGTGGCACGGGATACATGCGGACGTGCATTGTCCTGTTGGGACAGCAAGTTCCCTTGCCGGTCTAGGAATGGTAGAACGATGGGTTCGATGACGGTTTGGATGTACCGTGCACTATTGAGTGTCCCCTCGACGATCACCAGTGGTGTACGGCCAGTGTAGGAGATCGCTCCCCACACCATGATGCCGGGTGTTGGCCCTGTGTGCCTCGGTCGTATGCAGTCCTGATTGTGGCGCTCACCTGCACGGCGCCAAACACGCATACGACCATCATTGGCACCAAGGCAGAAGCGACTCTCATCGCTGAAGACGACACGTCTCCATTCGTCCCTCCATTCACGCCTGTCGCGACACCACTGGAGGCGGGCTGCACGATGTTGGGGCGTGAGCGGAAGACGGCCTAACGGTGTGCGGGACCGTAGCCCAGCTTCATGGAGACGGTTGCGAATGGTCCTCGCCGATACCCCAGGAGCAACAGTGTCCCTTATTTGCTGGGAAGTGGCGGTGCGGTCCCCTACGGCACTGCGTAGGATCCTACGGTCTTGGCGTGCATCCGTGCGTCGCTGCGGTCCGGTCCCAGGTCGACGGGCACGTGCACCTTCCGCCGACCACTGGCGACAACATCGATGTACTGTGGAGACCTCACGCCCCACGTGTTGAGCAATTCGGCGGTACGTGCACCCGGCCTCCCGCATGCCCACTATACGCCCTCGCTCAAAGTCCGTCAACTGCACATACGGTTCACGTCCACGCTGTCGCGGCATGCTACTAGTGTTAAAGACTGCGATGGAGCTCCGTATGCCACGGCAAACTGGCTGACACTGACGGCGGCGGTGCACAAATGCTGCGCAGCTAGCGCCATTCGACGGCCAACACCGCGGTTCCTGGTGTGTCCGCTGTGCCGTGCGTGTGATCATTGCTTGTACAGCCCTCTCGCAGTGTCCGGAGAAAGTATGGTGGGTCTGACACACCGGTGTCAATGTGTTCTTTTTTCCATTTCCAGGAGTGTATATTGATGCTCTTTGTATGCCAAAGAGTTAAAAACGTTTTAGGCAAGACTGATTATTACGGATCACTGCCAAATTCGTAGAGATTAGCTATACTTAAATTCAAGAAAGAGAAGCTACAAAATCATAGGTTTCAGAAACCATACAAAAGCCGTATAACAGTATTTAAAAGTTTAAAAGCTGCTCACGGTCCAGTCACATATAACGCAAGGAAACGTTTGGTTTCTGCAGTACATACATCTTAGCAAGGTATAGGAGCAGTTTATTCACTCGAAAAACAGGCTTGCTCAGAACACTCTATAGTATACCATCAAAAACTTTAGCGGAAAGCCAAAGTAGTTAAGCTTAAACCAAGAAAGATGCTGTAGCCATCAGTTGCACCGTTTTGAAATTCGAAGTTTCCTTGTATGGCACTAGATTTCATCTGGTAGCGATTGATAAAGGTTCTTATATTATGAGCCAGAGGCCCAAAATTCACACAAAACAATTAAATGGTTGGTGGAGTGTCTAAGCAGTTTCCAATGTTCTATTCATTATCATCGAACGGGATAACAATCGCTCTCACGCTGATAGCTTAACACGACCTCCATCAGGCTCAAACGCTAATTTCAACTCTAAAGAATCATTTTGGTTTCATCCAGATTAAAACTTCTTAGATTCGTTGATCGAACGAAACTCTCGACTTGACCAATTAATACTTCTTTTTATTTCTTCCTTACGCTTTTCAGCATTTCACCATTGTCGAGGGAACTAAATGTAAAAGGAGAAGAAAAGTACCTGTAACACGAAAAGGAATACAGTGCTACAGACAGCAGAATCAGCACCTACCAGAACACTGCTGATACGAAGTACCTCTTCCTACTTACTGACAGTAATTGCAAACTGGCTGGTATGCGACCACAGAAGGATAAAGAAAATAGCATTGTCAGATGGTGCTGACGTACAGCAGATGGCTTTGTGATGAAATGAGTACATGTTTTTCTGCATTTGCAAAGAATGACAAGTGTATAGTTTACACTCATACATGAGCGCGCTCGCGTATATGTCATTCACTTACTGGCATTTTAGTAGCTGAGTACCAGCCGCTGACCAGATATGTATTTATTCCAGTCTTCTTCAGACGAACTCCATCCCACCACTCCCTATCCATCTCCTACTCCTCCTCTGTATCAATCTCTTCCCTGAGTCTCTCTTGGTCCATTTCTCCCTCCCCTCTTTCTGTTAATCTCTTCATCCTCCTTCTTCCTCTCTCTTGCCTTTCTCGGCCCATATCCTCCTCTTTCCTTTCCTATAATATGTCTAATAAATGTTATTGGTGATGAGAAAATGTTTTAATGTTTATTCATTTCTAGTTTTGGTTATTATTTGCCTCTTTGGGTTTTCCGTACTTAAAGTTCGTTAATAGAAATTACGGCTGATGTATTTATGTTGGGTTCAGCCTATGAACGTAACGTGCTGTTTAATAACTTGCCACAGGGTTATTTCAAAGGATATTGTAATGAATTAGTGCAGTTAATAATACCTTCTACCTTAGTTAGCAAAAGAGCATGATTTTAAAATCAGAGGATAACATCTGCGGGTAGTCCTAACACACTATGTCGTAGACAGGCATTACAACACAAAATTGCTTGTGAAATCTCTCTCTGAAATTAAATAGCAAAATGTTTGGATTAACTTCAGTTTAGTTGCTCTCTTACTATTTAACTAAGAAAACACGTGGCCAGGTCACGACACATGAAATTGTTTAAACTTCACCTACTGCACCCGGTCTGCCTAGTTCCGTGGAAGAGAATATTGGTATTGGTTGCGCTGAAATGAGCGCTGCTGGAATGGAAAACGTTAAATCCAATTTTTCCGCTCAATGTCGGTGATCTGGTCGATGAGGCGCTGCTAGATTGTTTTGTCTTCGACTTGCTATGAACGCTGAAATAATGCAAATACACTCCTGGAAATGGAAAAAAGAACACATTGACACCGGTGTGTCAGACCCACCATACTTGCTCCGGACACTGCGAGAGCGCTGTACAAGCAATGATCACACGCACGGCACAGCGGACACACCAGGAACCGCGGTGTTGGCCGTCGAATGGCGCTAGCTGCGCAGCATTTGTGCACCGCCGCCGTCAGTATCAGCCAGTTTGCCATGGCATACGGAGCTCCATCGCAGTCTTTAACACTGGTAGCATGCCGCGACAGCGTGGACGTGAACCGTATGTGCAGTTGACGGACTTTGAGCGAGGGCGAATAGTGGGCATGCGGGAGGCCGGGTGCACGTACCGCCGAATTGCTCAACACGTGGGGCGTGAGGTCTCCACAGTACATCGATGTTGTCGTCAGTGGTCGGCGGAAGGTGCACGTGCCCGTCGACCTGGGACCGGACCGCAGCGACGCACGGATGCACGCCAAGACCGTAGGATCCTACGCAGTGCCGTAGGGGACCGCACCGCCACTTCCCAGCAAATTAGGGACACTGTTGCTCCTGGGGTATCGGCGAGGACTATTCGCAACCGTCTCCATGAAGCTGGGCTACGGACCCGCACACCGTTAGGCCGTCTTCCGCTCACGCCCCAACATCGTGCAGCCCGCCTCCAGTGGTGTCGCGACAGGTGTGAATGGAGGGACGAATGGAGACGTGTCGTCTTCAGCGATGAGAGTCGCTTCTGCCTTGGTGCCAATGATGGTCGTATGCGTGTTTGGCGCCGTGCAGGTGAGCGCCACAATCAGGACTGCATACGACCGAGGCACACAGGGCCAACACCCGGCATCATGGTGTGGGGAGCGATCTCCTACACTGGCCGTACACCACTGGTGATCGTCGAGGGGACACTGAATAGTGCACGGTACATCCAAACCGTCATCGAACCCATCGTTCTACCATTCCTAGACTGGCAAGGGAACTTGCTGTTCCAACAGGACAATGCACGTCCGCATGTATCCCGTGCCACCCAACGTGCTCTACAAGGTGTAAGTCAACTACCCTGGCCAGCAAGATCTCCGGATCTGTCCCCCATTGAGCATGTTTGGGACTGGATGAAGCGTCGTCTCACGCGGTCTGCACGTCCAGCACGAACGCTGGTCCAACTGAGGCGCCAGGTGGAAATGGCATGGCAAGCCGTTCCACAGGACTACATCCAGCATCTCTACGATCGTCTCCATGGGAGAATAGCAGCCTGCATTGCTGCGAAAGGTGGATATACACTGTACTAGTGCCGACATTGTGCATGCTCTGTTGCCTGTGTCTATGTGCCTGTGGTTCTGTCAGTGTGATCATGTGATGTATCTGACCCCAGGAATGTGTCAATAAAGTTTCCCCTTCCTGGGACAATGAATTCACGGTGTTCTCATTTCAATTTCCAGGAGTGTGTTTCCGTGTCACGGTGTGCGTCGCGTAGGCCAGTTGTGGCGGAGCTTCGAGGAAGTCTCTGCGACGTGTGATCAGGCTGGGGCCGCTGGCGGCGTTTGAAGTTGTGTGGCACTAGCTGTGAGAACTGCTAAGTTCGTCGTCCACCGTACTTGCATGCTGGAGTTGAGTAATCAGTGAACCTGTCATGGAAGCTCGTTGTGACATCTCTTCGTTGATTGCTGGGTTGCATTCTCATCTGTCCCCACAAGCAGCAACATGATGGTGTGTTGGGGTCAGCAAAATTTTGCAGCCGTCTCCCTGTATGGTGTTTAACATTTGAAATGAATATGATTTATCTGTGAAGTGCACTAGCGATATCTTCTGCCTTATGGCCGTTAACATTCCAGTTACCTGCCCTAGTTGTTTGCGTGGTTTTGTGGCAGTGTGTTTTCCTCGCCATGTTGATGCTGTCCGGCACATCGTGTAGTTTGACAGCTTGGTGTTGTTCTCCTTTCCTCTTTGAGTGTTTATTTTGCCTTGACTGTGTTTTTATGCCAATTATTAAGACATAATCCTGCTGCGATCCTCGTCTTCCCTGGTACTTTTGGTTGCCGTGCGGTTGGTCGGGTGGAACGGAATTGATTAGGCGGTTGGTTGGTTCGTCAGTCATCTGTAGGTCGTGCTGCAACCCGATTGTTTAGTGTTATGCTTCGCTGCCTGTCTCACCTAAACTGTGGTTAGAGATTCCTCCCCAGCCCGACCCTTGGAACACTTCTGAGCACCACTGTTTGTGTTTGTATGACAGATATCATCTGTGTTTCAGTATATTAGTAAGTTGAGCCGTGGTCAGCTGTGGTTAGAGATTCCTCCCCAAGCTGACCCTTGGAACACTTCTGAGCACCACTGTTTGTGGTTTTCGATTGTCATTTTATTTGGTCGCAGGTACTGTGCCAGGCCTTCAGCCGTCTAGTAATATTGTCTGTTTTATGTTTAGTATATGGCCTTCAGCTGGTCTTCATAACAACTTTAAGATTAGGCCTTTAGCCGTGTTTGTTTCAGAATGTGTATTTTTAATATGTCAATCCTTGTCTGTAAGGTGCCTTTATGATCATTTTGAATTCTTGAAATGTCCTTCAGCCGTGTTCTGTAAATGTTTATCTTAAGGTTGTCTTTAATTATTCTGGAGTAACTGCTTGGGCCTTCAGCCGACAAGATACTTCAAGTTTTCTTAATATGTTTTTATGTTGTACTGTGTACAAGCTTATCTTTAAAGTCTGTTTTTTATTATGTAAAGAAAATATTTTAATTGGTCTTTCAGCCGAAGAATTACCTTGAATTTTCCTTAAGATGTCCTTGACCCGGAATTTGTAGATGCTTGGCTTTTAAAGAATTTCCTTTGCTGATCTGAAATATAATTTCGGCCTTTAGCCGAGAAGATATTGTAATTTCACTTAAGTAAGGCCTTCAGTTGTTACTCTAATTCCTAGTGTTTTAAAAGCACCCATTTAAACTTATTCTGGAGAAGTTACTTGGGCCCTCAACCCTGAACTGATCTTTGTTGTTTTAAATGGAAAACTGTGCACTGATTTGAGGTATAAAGTTGTGTGTTTTCTTGAATAACTAAAAGTAATTGACCCTGGGCCCTTTTCACAACCTGATCCGCTCTGTCCTGCGAAAGCAGATTTCGTAAGTCTTAGAAAATTTAATTAATTTTGATAAGATGTTTGTCCATACCTCCACGTGACGTGTTCTGTTAATGTCATACAGCCTCACATACTTTCATCGAATTGAACTTGATGACAACACTCTGGGACGACGTAGGATCGAGCGGTAGCGTGTTAACATGCTGTGAACGGATAATTACCCGAACGTTAGACATGCCTCCTAGTATGGTGCATAAAATCATACAAATCATCCTGCGTTGCTATTCATTCAAAATAACCCATGTTCAGGATCTGCTTTTTGCTCAGTAACATGAAAGACAAAAATGCGCTCTGGCATTTCTTGTTTGCACGAAAACGAACAGTGAACAGTCATGCAACATACTGTGGACAGATGAAGGTATTTTCACCTCCGAGGATATGTGAATACGGACACATATCAACCTGCACTCCTTCGTTCTGCAAAGGTGACTGTGCGCTGCGTTTTGGTGGCATCATTTATCGTACGTCCGTATTATGTGAAGGAGATATATCGCATGGGTCCTCTTGGCTCGAGCACCATTTGCAAACGTGTAAGAGTGACTTCTGCGCACCAGCATCATTCGAGCCTTTCAACGGCGTGGATGTGCGGGAATGACGGTTTTTATGCAAGATGGCGCTCTTCTCCACATTGCACAGCCAGTGAAGTGGCTGCTACGTAGGCATTTCGGAGACGCTAAATTTATCAGTCGTCATGTCCGTACAGCCCGTCCGTCCACGTCACCTTATGTTAATCCCTGTAACTTCTGGTTGTGGAGTAATCTGAAAAATGGCCCAGTGTGCTATAAAAGTAGTTGAATTGGAGGCACAAATTATGCATCGCATTCTGAAAGTTACCCTCTAGAAACTCCGATATGTTGCTTCTCGATTTTAACTTGTGGCAGAAAATGGTGAACTGCTTCTTGAACATGTCTTGTGCTACACTCACAATAGTTACGAACCAGTATCGTTTTGATTTTTATGCCGTTTTTGGCCCCTTGACATTTAAAAACGGA
The DNA here is from genome assembly GCF_023864275.1 of Schistocerca cancellata. Classification (NCBI taxonomy): domain Eukaryota; kingdom Metazoa; phylum Arthropoda; class Insecta; order Orthoptera; family Acrididae; genus Schistocerca; species Schistocerca cancellata. The sequence continues at coordinate 256,254,759 of NC_064634.1, forward strand.
TGTCATTACGTTTATATTCAGTTTTTGGAACCGAGAAATTAAAAACTGACGTCATTTTGCTATTCATGTGGTTTTGGACCTCAGTACTTTTATTAATTTCTTTATTGTTATTTCATTCCCTTCGCGCCAGATATGGGTGAGTGGTGGGCTGCCAGCACTACAGCCGAGCTGCTCTTCAGCCAACGGGCAATAAAATAGTGAAGTGGATGAAAAACAAGGAAACAGGTAGCGGGGATATGTGCACCGAATTTAAAACTTTTAAAGGTGAAGAATAGAATGAAATAACTACGTGGACGTGTTCGTTGATTTTCAGAAGGCACACGACTCCATCGACCGAGGGGCATTAATGAATATTTTGGAAGAGTTTGGGGTGGATGATAATCAAGAAAGCTGATCAAACTAACTCACACTAACACAGTGTCAAAAAAAATGATGGGTGACATTTCAGAACCCTTTACAGTAAAAACTGGCATAAGACAGGGAGATGGACCATCCCCACTCATTTTCAACTGCGTCTTAGAAAAGATCATTCGAGAGAGGCTAATGTTGTTAGGCCAAGAAGAAAACAATGAAGTGCGGTTCACACTTGGTCCTAAGAACAATGGGATGTACATTGACTGCTTGGCCTTTGTGGGTAATCAGGCAATTTTTGCTAAAAACGCTGTCAGAGATTTCTGAAAACGTCGGACTCCAGATCTCTATTCAAAAGACATAATATATGACGAATATCTGTGATGGACCTGAATGGATTATCACCAATCTCGGAAAAATCGGACGAGTTAAGAATTTCAGGTATCTTGGTAAGTTCATCCAGGAGAATGGATTAGAGGAAGAAGCAATTAATATCAGGATAAGAAAGTTGAACCAGGCATACCAACTGACAAATAATACCTCTAACAAGAAGTCTATGAGTATAGGGGCCAAGTTCCGACCTTATAATACAGTTGTAAAACCTTAGGGCTTATATGCGTCTGAAACTTTGACCATGAATAGAGAAAGTCAAGCTGAGCGGCTGGAAAAGCGAGAGCAAAGGATATTAAGGAAAATCAAAGGTAATAAATGGGTTGGTGGACAGTGGTGAATGAGAGAAAATTAGGGCTTGTACACCAATACAGAACCTATCACAGAATCCATTAAGAAGAGACGATTGTTATTTTACTGTCACCTCATGAGGATAGACAGTGATCGACTAACAAAAAGAATATGAAGTTTCATCCAATCTAAGAAAACAAGGTCGAGATGGCTCGAAGAATGTGAAAAAGATCTTAGACAGATAGGTATCTCAGAGAGAGATATTTCTAACAGGAACAAATTTAGAAGATTGGTGAACAACTACCTAGATTTTAAAATGGCATCCACGTCCAAAACCAAAGAGCGTAAACTGGCACTTCTTGATGGGCTCATGAGATACTGGCAGGAAGTCAAAGCTGCAACAAGAACAAGACACTATAATGAAATTGGTTGTTACGATGCCATCCATAGAGGCTCAAGTCGATACAGAAAGAAAGAATGAAAACAATAAGGGCACATGCAAAACATCTTGCTGAAACACTAATATGTAAAAGAAGCACGTTCTCGTCACTAGAAAGCGGAAGGAACTGGCACAGGATAGGGAGTCAGTCAGTTGATGAAAGGGAAATGGTTGACCAATGAAGAGGGTAGGAATATGGGAGTATGACAGTGGAGGATTGGTGCACTGCAGCGATGGGATAGGAGTATCTGTTTGGAGGGAAGATGGGGTGGGTTATAGGGGGCATTGGTAACAAAACAGTTGTTTGGGAAAGGCGGTGGGAAACAAGAGGAGAAGGGAAAAAAGAGGTGTTAGGAGATGCAGGAAAGGGAGGGAGAGGAAGCCCTGATGAGGTGGATTGGTTGCGGTAGACCTATAGCTGGTAGGATGGGTAAATGTTGGGGCAGAGTTAATGATCTGGTATGGAGAGATGGGTGAAGTTTATTTCGGATAGTTTGTGGAGGGTGAGTAAGTTGAGGGTTGGAGGAATGTGTTGGTAGAGGCACATCACTGTATGAGGATTGGAAAGTAGAGGGGAAGAGATAGAATTATTAGAGTCGAGATTGGGGATGGTGTAGACTCTTCACAGATGTTCAGTGTGATCAAGGAGAGGTGGGAATGTGATGAGTTGGGGAATGATCCTTGTGATGGAAGTTAAACGGATGTGGAAAGCGAGGCGGATTACATGGTGTTCAAGGATCTGGAGGGATAGCCCAGCAGCATTCCCACAGTATAGGATGACGCAGATTAGAGATTTGTTTCTGTGACGGTCAGTAGAGGTATGTAGTGTCCATGTTCGGCCAGTTAGTAGTTTTAGTCTATTGTGGGCTTTCTGTTGGATGGTTTGTAGGTTCGCTTTCCACTTTGGCTGCCAGTCTAAGGTTAGTTTAAGGGATTTTAATGTGTTAGTTAGCTGTATGGCATCGTCATAATGAGAGAGGTACAAGTATCACGGGGATGGAAACTGCAGGTAGTGCGTTCTAAATTATTGCCTGGCTTTTGCAGGGGTTAACCTTAAGGGGTCATTGGTTAAACCAAGAGGCATCAGAATAATTAAGAATCTATTTTTAAAATCTGATGTTGCTCGATCCTACCGTGGTGTATGGGCTTACCTAACTACCAGTGCCAGAAATGTTTATGCTGATTTTTTGCAGTCTTGAACATTGAACAGTACAGATGGTGTAAGATGCAGCTCGAAGCTTACAGAGCCAACTATTGGCACAAATTACATACAAAGCTGATCATCGCATATTCCTTTGAAATAGTTGTTTCTATACATCTTAACCCGGCAGTGGTGTGTAGGCGTGTGGTACGCCACATAGAACGAATCTCTGTTGTTTATCGCTAGATGGCACTCTGCACTGCTTCGTAGTTCCAGGTAGCTGCCGCGAGATGTCTGTAGAGTGGTACAAGCGAGTTTCCATAATTTTAGTTGTGAACAGGTGCCGGTGAGAGGTGAGGTGCTGTTGAAACAAGTAGTAGCATGCTGGGATCCGTGAAACTCCAACACACCACCCTTGTCCAGCAGAAAGGAAAGTCAATGTAACAGTTTCATTGCATTTTTGAACGTATTTTGCGTAAGACTGAACATTTAATTGTATAACTGACAGCAAATATTGTCACAGTTGGGCCCTTATCGGCCAGAAGCGAACCAACTACGAGTATTGACTGACGATGTACTTGACGAGGAGCCCATCGATTCCGATGATGAAGGTGAAGAAGGTGCTGTTATTGTAAGTGATCACGACACATCATGAAAGCAGGAAGGAGATGAAGATGAGGTCAGTGACAGTTTCTATCTTGGAAAAGACGACACGACTAAATGGCGTAAAGAATTTCCACGACCTAATATTAGAACAGGGTCGCACAATATTATTAGTCACTTTCTAGACTCGTTGGTGATGCCAAACAATGTGCTTCACCATTAGAATGTTTCAGTCACTTAATATGTCCTGCCATTATTGAACAATTTGTTTTGTGAACAGATAAGAGCTTAGAGAGTCAGAGACGGAAGTATTCACTAGAATACCAACTAATACTAATTAACGAAACACGAAATGATGCTCATGTATTGATCAGGGACACATAATGCCAGTAAGTTGAAATTGGAAGATCTTTGGGTATCAGTTGGATCTGTGTTAGAGATTTTTCGTCCATGTCCTTTCAAAGATTCCGATTCGTCATTTGCTGTCTTCGTTTTGATAACCAAGATATTCGAGTAGCCAGAAAAGAAGTAGACAATCTGGCTCCAATTAGAGGTGTTCCTGCACAGTTGTGATAAAATGTAAGAAATGTTTCGCTGTCAGTGAATAAGTCACATTAGACGAAGACTTAGAAGCGTTTCGTGAGAACGGCTCCTTCAGAATGTACACCATTACAAGGCCAAGTAAGTATGGTTAGAAAATCTTTGACTAGGGCGATGCCATGGTATATTACACCATGAATTTAGAAATCTGTGATGTTCGGCAATCCGACGGGCCTTTCAGAGTTAGCAATAAATCAGAAGACTTAATGGAATGACTTATACAACAAATATTGGTTTTTGCTAGGAATGTTACCACAGACAACTGGTATAAAATTTGTGGCCTTGTATCCGAACTTCTAAAGGAACAAACACTTACAATGGTTGGTACAATGAGGAAAAACAACAGAGTAATTCCACCAACATTTGTAAATGCACAAGGTCGAAGAGCTCATTACAGCATTTTCTCTTTTCATGAGGACAAAATTTTGGTTCCCCAAACAGAAGAAACTGGTATTTTTGTTGTCAACAATGAACCACGATGCTGTCATTGATGACTCCACAGGTGATACAGCTAAACTGGAGATCAATGCTTTTTACAATGTTAGAAAATATGATGTGTTTGTTCTTGATGAAAGACGGTGGCCAATAACCTTGTTCTTTGCTCTAACAAATGTGGCAGGAATTAATGCCCAGATAATTTATGATTCCAATGCAAAATCGAAATATGTATCTAGGAAGTTCTTGAAGAATTAGTTTCTTCAGCTTATTAGGAGCCAATTGAATCAAAGACTAAAGGTGAGTATCATTCGCTGCAAGTGACCGACGACATTCATCAGAATATTTACCACAAGGACCTCCTAAAATGTCCAGAAAAGAAAACAAAATTGTTGTGTCAAATGTCCAAGAATAAAGACCGCAAAACAAAATATATTAGCTAGAGACATGACAGATATTTCTGAATGGAACATTTGGTAGTAATGTGTAATGACTGTGTCAGTGAGGGGGAATTTGATGATCAATGATGAAAATATTTTTTGCACAGTGTCATGGTACTGTCTACACCTAAGACATGTTTTTTACTGTAACCATGTAATGTATAACAAGTAAATAGGTGTCAGGTAATTTAGAGCTTTTATGTTTTTCTACGTTATATAGGTCTTTTATGTTAATATTACGTATTCAGTTATTTCACATAAAAAACTGTCGGTATTTTCTGACTCAAATTTCACAGCTTGTATATTACTGGTAATTAATAAATAAATTTAATATTATTGTTGAAACTATATTAACAATATACCGTAACATTGGTAGCCAGTAATAATTTATGATAGATTAAACCACTGACTTCAGTGTTAAAATATTGAAAATATACAAAAAAACTATATGGGGTGTACTACACTGCATACACCCCTAACGTAAGCATTTCAAGGCACACCATAGCCGTTTCAATATTCAGATTACACTGCTCATTAGTGACAATAATCGAGAGATATCGCTACGAGAAAAGGAATAGCGTCTCATTTTCGTACCTATTTTACTTGCCGATTTTATGTTGCATTTACCATGAAATCTCTACAGAAATCCTGCTCTTAGTTATAAGACTTTATGGGTCTCTTAATAACGGGGCATTTGGTTTTTCCACTCGGACTCACGATATGGTACTGTGCTTATGGCTTAAAGTTATGAACATTGCATGATATGGTAGGTCTCGCCATTTGTCGACGGCAAATAGTTGTTTCTTGCTACGCGGTATTTAAACAGTTACTGATAAGAGAAACACGGTTGCTATGTTCTAGTTGCCAAGAATCGCGAAAGGTACTGGACCGATCATTTTAAAATTTTTATTCAATACTCTACTAATCACAATTGAAATAAAACAGCCCTCGGTCACTTTTTTTTAACGAATTAACCGGGTTTCAACACAGCTAGGAGTGTCTTCCACAGAATTTAAATCAAAGAATGGTGTATAACATGTTCGCTGAATTATGACTAAAAACGTATGATACAGAGTATAAGTAGGGAATCATCGTGAAAGACTGGCAGTACGTAAATGTATGTATAAAATAATAAATACGCCTTATGAGCATTAGTCACAAAGATATTTTGGATAAAAAAACCTGTGATGACGAGCCTCTAAGGGCTGCTCGTCACTTGCCGTCTGTTTGCAACATGTAACCGCTCATATTTAGTACTTGCGCAGAATAGCCGGATTCACTAGTTCATTACAAAGTGAGCAAAATTCACATGCAAAAGTTAAGGCAACTTTCCTCTGGGATCTTTGTAATAGGTACTACCCATTTAAGGGCCACGATCCCATGGCAAAAGTAAATAACAAGTGCAATGAAGAAGGAAGGAAAATTAAGCTTCCACACCCCATCGAAGTCAAGATCATTAGTGACGCATTACAATCTTGGTCTTGGGAAGATAGGAAAAAAAAGTTAATGAACAGCATTCAAAATTGAATCTGAAGAAAACGAAGCGATAAACATTTTAGACTTAAACACTTCTAATTACAATAACAATGATGATGATGATAATGACCCTAAAACTGATGTGTTCGGATATAACAGGCGAGAATTCCTGCGACATCAAACAGCATAAAAGAGGTTGCTTTAGTAGTTTGATTAACAGAATTTTAAAACTGCCCTTTGTCTGAAATAGAACAGCAGTGTGAGTAAGGCATCTGCAACCAAATTTCAGTGGCCAATGGCTTTAAAACGAGTGACATAACGAAAATGCATAAAGAAAATGAAGTGTGACACCTTCTGATAAACAAACCATACCCACCATGAACACAAAGTATTAGGTTGGTGCATAAACTCGTACCATTTTTCTTTTGCATGTATTTATTCTGGTTGCTATGGTATTATTTATCGATTATAATTTCATATTCATAGTTAATTTTTGCTATTTGAGTTTACACTTTCTGGTATGGATATAGCGAGTGGAACTGTGGACGCTAGAAAATGGAGTATCAAGTGGAGAAATCGGATTATTTACGATATATTTGTTTGAGTTAAGCAGAGAAGTGACAGCAGCGGATGCAGTCAGAAACATGGCGCTGTGTATGACGATAATGCCACTGGACAGAGCACGGCAAGAAAATGGTTTTCTCGTGTTAAGGAGCATCGTTTTGACATTACTCTCTACGTTCAGGAAGACTTTAGGTGTTTGATGAAGATCGTTTAAACGCATTAATCTACAATGTTCCAGGTCAGTGTACTTGAGAACTGCCAAATATGATATACTGTGATCACTCCAATACTGTGCAATATTTGCATGCAACGGCAAGAGTTCAAAAATCTTATACATGGGTACTACATGGTCAAAGCCAAAATTATGTACATCAGCAGGTGGCCATCCGTGCTTCTCTGCTTGTGAACAACACCGACCATTCTTATCGTGCATCGTTACTGGTGATGACAAATGGTTTCTTTATGCTAACATAAGGAATAAAACGGCATGGTTGAGTTAAAAAAAACAGCAACTTCCCGCACAAGGCCCGCGTGTATCCACAAAAGATAATGTTACGCATTAGGTAGAACAGTGACGGTGTGGTATACCGTATCACGAATCGCTTCCCCCAGGTACAAACATCGCTGGTCACACTTATGTCAACAACTAAGACGTCTTGTAGACGCAGTACAAGAACATCGACCAGGAAGTCTGCGTGAAATGATGATACTGCACGATAACGTCCGCCCGCATTCTGCTAGAGCGATAAGAATCTCTATACAGGTGTTCGGTTGGGAAGTCTTCCCGCACCTAATTCACCTGGCAATGCGCCCTCAGATTTTCACCTTCTCTGCTCTCTATCGAACAACCTCCAAGGAAGTTGCTTTCTGGATGAATATGCGATCTGAACATGGCTCGACGAGTTCGCTGACTGAAAACGATGTGATTCCTACATTCGTGAAATCGAAAAATTACCCCAGATTTGGCAGGCTGTTGTAAATAATAAAGAAAACTGTATCGTAGATTAATAAAATCTCTGTTGCGTTTATGTGTTGCGTGTGTCAGACTTACGGAAAATCTTGACTAAGTTATGTACAAGACTGTCCTACACTGTATGTCAAAAATGTAAAGGCAGGTAGAGGGGACCTAAATAAGCAGATTTCACATGAGAATCTGTGTGCGGTAATGACATATTGCAGCGCTAGCTTGTACAGCAGTATGAATCACAGGAAACTGAAAAGGCGTGTGAAGGCAAATGACTTTATTAATAGCTTACGGGAGGTGCACGAAAAAGTGGCCACGAACAGCGATACACGATTCATTGCGACGGTGCATGGATTGGCGTACATTAGAAAAGACGTACGAGTAGGCATGTCGATCACATGTCCAGCAGCAACAGACATGCAAGACACTAGATCTTATTCAAATGTGACGGAGCTCTCGTACACCACGCTTTTCATATGACCCCACAAGAAAAAATCCAAACAGGTTAAATAGGGAGAACGCGTTGGCCAGGAAACTTGAGCGTCCCATCCTATGCACTGTTGGCCATAGAGAGCGTGCAGGTGATTCCTGACGCACGGATTTCGGATCGCCGCTCCACGGTCTCTATGCCATTCACGCTCCCTCCCTCTGCATCATCCGCCCCTCAGGGGGAAACTGCCCCCGCCATCTCACCCTGCAACCCATCCCGCACACCCCCTCTCCACCCTGTCCTGTCCACGAAACCTTCCAAATGCCCTAGTTTTGACCCTTCCCCCGCAATCTCCAAAAAGAAAACCCCCGATCCCTATGACCCACTCACCCCCAAGGTCACGACCCCGACTCCCTACCCTGCCACACCTGCCACCCACACATCTGTCCTCTCCAGTCCTGACCCTCAATTGCACGATGCCCACGCCCTCACCCTGGCCATCCATAAATACTTCCCCCATGCCCCCATCTCCCTTCTTATTCCTCAGAAGGACTCGGTCCTAATTAAATCCCCCAATGCTTCCTTCCACACCAATCTCCTCTCCTGAATCACACGTATCCAGTTTGGCCAACAAGCCATCCTCACCCCCTACCACACCCCATCCTCTCCCCATCAGCCTCAACCCCCCAACCTTCAGTGCCTTGTTCATGAAGCTCAGCCCCGTGGTCATGGAGGCTGAGGTGTTAGCGGAACTCAACTCCCAGCCCAACATCGAAATCCGCTTGGCCTGTCACATCTTTAATGATGCAGGGACGACTTATCCAATGCAGATATTCACCAAATCCTTCTCCTCCACTGACCAACTTCTTACTAAGGGAGCCCTCATGTACAATTCATGTTACAAAGTGGACACCTCCCATTCCCCAGTCTAATCCTACCACTGCCAATGCTGCCTCAAGTACAATGACAATGTTACCTCTGCCTGCAAGAATCCTCCTACCTGTCCCCACTGTGAAGCTTCACACTTGTTAAAGAACTGCCCAAACCTCTCCCCCCTCCTGCAACAACTGTAACCAACCCCATCCTACCTACTCCTCGAAGTTTAAAGCGAAACCTCCTCCAGTCACCCCTGAGCTCACCATCACTGTCTGTCCCATTGATGACCTCATCCACCCAAACAACTCGCTCCGTCCTCCCCCTGCTGCAATCTTCCATTTCATCACCATTCTGCTCCAAAACATCCACCCCTTCCTGCGCTCCCATACCCTTTCCCAAATCGCCCTTGCTGCCCATTCTATCTTCCATCTTACCACCTATGCCAACTACTCCCATAACCAGGACCACTTCACCTTCAACCCCCTCCCCCACCACCCTCATCTAATACTCCCATGCTGTGACAACACTACAGTAACCTGTACCCAAATATCTGCTCCCTGCCCACCCACAAACTCCTCTTCCTCCACACCTTCCATCAGCACTGCATGGATGCCTTCATCCTAAATGAAACCTTCCTTCAACCCCATATCTCCATCTCCACAGCTCCCTTCACAGCACCGATAACCTGTACCCTCTGCAGTGTGGCAGGGTTGCAATAGGGCACCTCAAGCACCTCCCTGCTCAGTCCCAACTTATCCTTAACAATCCCGCCAAGCATCTCACACTCAGCCTCCTCTTCCCCACCATTACCGTCACTTTTGCCACCATTTATGTCCGCCGTCCCACATCCATCCAATACGATTTCCTGGCCCACAATGACCGCACCTTCTCCACCTACATGATCGCCACCGACTTCAATATCCAAAGCCATGCTCCTGTCGACCTCCAACGTTGTCATCAGTTTATTGTCACCCTCCAGAGAGACCTGGTTCCCCTCCCCCATCACACCCATCCCAAATCCAACACCACTCCCGATGTGATCCTTGCATCTCCCAACCTCCTTGGGCACATCACTGCAGATGTCCTTGACCTCACTGGCAGTGACCATGCTCCTATTCTCCTCACTATCTCTAATGGTCGCCATCCCTCCCCCTCTCCTCTCCCTGAAATCCCTCCTAAACTTTTCCATGATTACTCCCATGCCAACTGGGATGCCTACCAGGACTCCATTCACACCCAGGTCGAATGCCACGATCTTACCCTCCAGTCCCCTGATGACATCTCCCACATTGCTGCCTTCCTGCACCAGACCTAGTCTGACGCCATCACCACCCATATCCCCACCAAAGCCATCCACACTCACCACTCAGCACTGCCCCCACAGGCCGTCCCCCTTCGTGAATCCCGCCGCCTCTACCGCTCTTTTCTCAGCACTCACGCGCCACCGGCAATTACGACACATCCACAACCTGCTTAGTGTGAAAAAATGCAGCGCATGGTGCCAGACCTGTACACAACTCAACATCTCGCTGCCAATAAGCTATTCCAAGTATTGGTCTGATTTCCACTGCCTTGCTGGGAACCGCAATCCCCCCCCCCCCCCCAGTGCCCTCTCCTACTTGATGACCATCCCTTTCCTGACAACCTCAGTAAAGCCAACCACTGTGCCTCTCACGTCTATAATGTTTTTTCCATCCCAGATGATCCCCAATTTCATTATTCCTTCTTACCTGACGTCATCGACCATAAAAATATCTCTGTTCCTCCCCTTACTCCTAGCTTCCAGTACTTGGAGCACACACCACCATCTGAACTTGACACGCCCATCACTACACAGGACATCAGCCTCACACTCTGCACTAAACACAACACTGCTCCCGGCACAACCGCATTACCTACTGCTACCTCAAACACTATCCTCCCTCCTTCCTTGCAATATTTGCCACCCTCTACAACATCATCCTTGCCACCATCTTCTACCCCGACCTGTGGAAAACCTCCCGTATCCTGATGTTCTCCAAACCCAAAAGGCCTCCATCTGATGACTCTTCCTGTCGCAGTATATGTCTCACCTCAGTGTTCAGCAAGCTCTTGGAATCCATCCTTACCCAGAGCATCCATCACCATCTCCACCGAAACCACCTCCTCCCCAACACCCAACGTGGCTTTCGACCTTCCTACTCTGCCGATGACCACCTCACTCATCTCCTCTCCATCCAGCGTAACTCCCGTCACTCTCCCTTGACCTCAGAAAGGCCTACACCCGTGTGTGGCATCGCAGTCTCCTCTTTAACCTCCAGAACTATGCCCTTCCTGTCGACTATGGCTGTCTGATTGCCTCCTTCCTCTCCTGTCGCCCCTCCAATGCTACCATCCATAATGCTGATTCCCGCACCTCCTACCCCTCTGCAGGTGTGCCCCAGGGCTCTGTCCTCTCCCCTCTACTCTACATCCTGTACACGGCATATACTACACAACCCCAACACTCCAGTACACCTCCTGTGGTATGCCGATGACACCGCATTCCCTGCCCTTGCTCCTACCCTCCAATGGTCCCAATGCCTTCTCCAGAATCACATTATCCTTTCTGCGGCATGGTGTAACCAGTGACTCCTGAAAATCAATCTTTCCCAGTCCCAGGCAATCATCATAGGTCGAACCACTCACTCCGTCTGGCTCCTGGATTTCTCCCTTACCATCTGTGCCCGTTCTGTCCACCTCTCCCACACCATCATCTACATTGGCCTCACTATTGATTGTCACCTCACATGGATCCCTCGTCTCTGCTCCATCCAATCCAAAGCCCACTACTGCCTCTGACTCCTAAACTCCTCTCTGGCCGGACATGGGTGTTGAACCCGCCTACCATCCTCCACACCTACAAATCCTTAATCCATCCCATCCTCTGTTATGCAAGTCCCGACTTGATATCAGCCCTCGCCCCAATTTCTATAAGTCACCCAGATCCTCGAGTGCCATGCACTCCACCTCGCCTTCTGTATACACCTCCCGTCCCCCATGTGGGTCCTCTATGACCTGATTCCTTTCCCCCATCTGCTCCTATTCCTTGAAAATATTCACATACTTTACACCTCCCACTGCCTAGATCCCCCTCATCCCCTGGTTGCTCCTCTCCTCTCCAACCTCTGCCCTCTGCCGCACTTTCACTGTTGTGTCCCCCCTACCCTAAATCTCTACTCCCTTCATCTCCTTTCCCAAGGCGGCTTCCATTAACTCCCCCTCTTGGATGATGCCCTCTCCCCATCCATTTATCCCTCCTATCGACTGTGATCGTTATCTCCCCCTCCTTTCCTGTGTCCTTTCCTCTGGCTGCCTCTTCCCCCCTTCCATCCTGCTTTCCCCCCCCTACCCTCCTTCTGCCTCCTTCCTCCCCCCCTCCCCAATTCCTTTTGCATTCCCCTCCTCTTTCTTTCACCACTCCCTCTCGCATCTTCCCAGCACTCCCCCCCTTCTTATAAGTCCTCGTCCTCTGATGGCTCCTTTGCCCCTACGTCGTTTTTCCTCTCCTTCCTCATCATCTGTCCAGGTTCCCCCAACCCCCCCCCCCCTCTGCCCTTGGCTATGGTGTGTTATATTTGTGCCAACTTCTTAGAGCAGTATTCAAGTAAGTGTTCAGTGTTGTGCGTCTTTCCAAAGTGTTGCGAACAGAAATCATGCTGTCGCTGGGTGTGATTTTTATATCTCTCGCGAAAGGAAACCATACTGTCGCCGTGTTTTTTAACTGTGTGTCTATTATTTTAACTGTCTGCATCCTGTGTATTTTACTAGCATCACCAACGCTTTGTTTTATGTTTTAAGTTCCACAATTTTTCGCCGTTTTACCATTTAAGTCACCGGTTTCATCTCCTACATTTATTATTTATTCACCTCATTTTTTAAAAACAAATTCTGTAGGCTGAAGAGCGGCGTACTAAGCTGCACCAGCCTGCCCACTTTGGGTGGAATCGAAACTCAATAAAGGAAAAAAAAACAATAAAATTCAGCATATGAGGAGCATATAAAATGAAGTGTGCTGATTTTTTACGTTTTACGTAGCAGAGACGTGATGCAGTCTCGATTAGAAGACTATTTAACTGCGATTGAAACACAAATAAAAAGTGCCACAAGAAAAACACAAAGAGACGTATCCTTATTATATTGGAAGAATTTGAAATTTTCGTTTATCATTGAGCCAGAAATATTGCTGACAGAACAAAACGATTTTACGATGCGTAGTGTTTCTGAAATTTACGAAGAATTCTTGTAGACATTTACCGCCATGTACACGTGAAACTGTGACACCGCAATGACGTTTACACCAGGCCATGGGACTAGCCCTATGATGAAGAGACCAGCCCAACAGCGGGGCTGAACTGCAAGCTGTATTTATAGTGTTCCCAGAGTCACGATAAGAAACACACTGTGGTCGATATATATATATATATATATATATACATTTTTTTTGAGTCATCAGTCATCTGACTGATTTGATGCGGCCCGCCACGAATTTCTCTCCCGTGCCAACCTCTTCGGGTTGCTCTTGCAACCTACGTCATGCTGGGTGTATACCAATCTCTGTCTTCCTATGAAGATTCTGCCTTCTACACCTCCCTCTAGTACCATGGAGGTCATTCCCTGTTGTTTTAACAGGTGTCGTATAAACCTGTCCCGTCTTCTTGTTAGTATTTTCCACATACACATTTCCTCTCCGAGTCTGTGCAGAACCTCCTTATTCCTTACATTATAAGACAACCAAATTTTCAACACTCGTATGTAGCATCACATCTCAAACGCTTCGATTCCCTTCTGTTCCAATTTCTCCACAGTCTGATGAAATACTCACAAAAAATGCAAGACATGAATATGTAATTCACTTCATCCATCATTGCTAAGAGGGACGATAGGACGACAGCATCTGTATATACGCTGAAGAGCCAGGGAAACTGGTACATCTGCCTATTATCGTGTAGGGCCCACGCGAGCACGCAGAAGTGCCGCAACACTACATGGCATCAATAAATTCGTATGAGTACAACGGGGTGGAGACCTCTTCTAAACATCACGTTGCTAGGCATCCCAGGTATGATCAATAATGTTCATGTCTGGGAGTTTGGTGGCCGGCGGAAGTGTTTAAACTCAGAACAGTGTTCCTGGAGCCACTCTGTAGCAATTCTGAACGTGTTGGCTGTCGCATTGTCCTGCTGGAATTGCCCAAGGCCGTCGGAATGCACAACGGACATGAATGGATAGAGGTGATCAAACAGGATGCTTACGTACCTGTTACCTATCAGAGTCGTATCTCGATACATCAGGGGGCCCATATCACTACAACTGCACATCCCCATACGATTATATAGAGGGTCCACCAGCTTGAGCAGCTCCTGCTGACATGCAGGTTCCATGGATTCATGAGATTGTCTCTATTTCCGTACATGGCCATGCGCTCGACTGAATTTCAAACAAGACTCGTCCGATCAGGCAATATGTTTACAGTCATCTACTGTCCAATGCCGGTGTTTATGGGCCCAGGCGAGGCGTAAAGCTTTGTAATGTCTAGTCATCAAGGGTACAAGAGTGGGCCTTCGGCTCCGAAAACCCATATCGATGATGTTTCTAGAATGGTTCGGGGGCTGACATTTGTTGAATGCCCAGTATTAAAATTTGCAGCGATTTGCGGAAGGCTTGCACTTGTCACGTTGAATGATTCTCTTCAGTCGTCGTTGGTCCAGTTCTTGCAGGATCTTTTTCCGGCCGCAGCGATGTCGGGGTTTGATGTTTTACCGGATTCCTGATATTCACGGTGCACTCGCGAAATGGTTGTACGGAAAAATCCTCACTTCATCTTTACCTCGGAGATACTGCGTCCCATCGCTCGTGCGCCGACTATATCACCACGTTCAAACCCATCTTGATAACTTGCCATTGTAGCAGACAATTTTTGTCTTATATAGGCGTCGCCGACCGCAGCGCCGTATTCAGCCTGTTCACATATCTCTGTGTTTGAACACGTATGCCTGTAACAGTTTCTTTGGCTCTTCAGTGTATACAACCAGCGCTAAATAAACCAGTAGCTGCACTTTCATATATGTTTTATTCCAGAGGTAACCGGTTTCGGCATTCCATTATGCCATCGTCAAACCCTCTTTGATAACATAGTGGCTCAGTTTATTTTTGCAGACAAAATATCGTGCCAAAACGAACCAGCATCCGCAGCAGCAAAGTAGTATCATACGTGCAACACAGTGGTAGGATGTTGGCATTGCTTGTGGGCTATGCTGATGCCTCTAGTGTAGAGCCCCGGAATGAGGCGAGTACACAGAGTGACACGACCATGTGTACAGACGTTGACAGATCCATCAATGTTAGAATCCACGCGGTGTGTTCGGCCGTGCGTTGGTGGATTCAGCAGACAACGCCAGGAGTGTGGCAATCCGCCGGGTGTATGTGCTGGCGGCAGCAGTGGACAGGTGACTGGACCGGCAGCAACAGGGTGTAGCTTACATTAGTTCCAGAACTAAAAATGCTTTTCAGGTTAGGAAAATGAAACAGCAAATAGTAATGCAGCCATCTTCACTGCTTTGTGCTCGAAAGTATCCTAAGGAGCTTACTTTCATGCAGTACATTCAAAAACAATTAACAAAAAAAGCTATGTGAAACTACAGTTACATATGTGAAAAGTTCAATTTCTTTATTGTAAATTATGTAAGCCCGAAACGAGGCTCAAATTAATTTAGTTCCACATCTAACATGGGAATAGTCCAGCCCTAAATATCAAAATCAACCCTAAAATTTTCCATCTTGTTAGAGGACACCGAAAGAAAGTACTGTGAAAATTTGAACGGCTAAGGGAGAGTCCAAGGATTCTCAAAAATATGTTAAAGTTACTTATTTTTGCTACACGAAGAACCGATAACAACAGTGTTTTGCACAGTAGTTCCTCCATAGCTTCGAATCGGCGAATAAGACACGTACCCGTAACAAGAGGAAACAGCGCCACGTTGCATGGAGTGCACACGTGAATTTGAAGCACTTAAACCTTTCCAAAAATGCCTCACATCGTTTGTTTTTTTGAAGAACGTACTGTCCAACAGATAAACTGTTGAGATGCAATAGTTAGACAATTCAAAAGCAGAGCAAAGAAAAGCGATGGCGAGTACTATGGTACCTCACAGACGACCTCCAACAGTTGAGATTTAAATTTCTTCACCTTAAATAATTCGCAACAATTCCTGTAGCACAGTTCCTATCCCAGTTTTTGAATAATATATATTTTGCCTTCAATGAAACATTTCATTGTTCATTCCTCATAGTCGTAATAAAAATGCGAAATGTCTATCGGATGACAATACAAACTTTTACGACATAAACGTTTTCTGGTTATGATACCGCGTCATATTGTATAAAACTACTGTTTTTTAAAAGAAAACTAGTACTTACTGTGAACTGCACGAACGAATTACGTATTTCTTCTTTCATGAAGTGTGTCTGGTGTAAGGAAAATATCTATATAATTGCTTAGTCATCGCGGCCAGAGTCAATCGACATTAAAGTTATCTGGGTACGGTACTGCGTCATATTGTATAAAACTATTGCTGGCCGCTGCAACCATGGCTGAAACGTTGGTTGTCTCCAGCAGTAGTTTTATACAATATGACGCAGTACCGTACCCAGAAAACATTAATGTCGACTGACTATGGCCACGCTGACTAAGCAGTTATGCAAAAATTTTCCTTACTGCAGGCACACCTAAGAAAAGAAAAATTAATTCGTTCGTGCAGTTCACAATAAGTACTAGTTATCTTTAGATAGAATTCGTCTGGACTAAGAAACTGTCGTGGCATATTACATCAGATTCGTAAAGAAATGATAAAGCAAACTGACAATGCAGAAATGACAGGTATTTAACAATACTGTCATAAAAGTTTTTGAGTATCGTACTGGGTCATACGTAAAAGACTTTACTGTGGAAACCAGCGTTTCGGCCACGGTTTCAGCAGCCTTCTTCTGGATCTACTCAGTAATCTTCCTTTTCCATAATATTTCCTGAATGCATTTAGCCAGTTCCAAGAAACCCGAATATCAGTAACGTTCATCTCACCTGCAATTCAGAGCGCCCAGTCTTGTAGTTCTCCCTTGTAAATGGTGCACCGACTCTCACGAGGAGTTCTACATCTTACGAACAGACAGTTTTGCGAGTTTCATTTTTGAGTTTCATTTTGGTGCATATTTAGTACTTTGTGTAAATCTTTCCTTCATTTATACACTCCATGTTCATATTTTATGAAACAAAACCGGTTTTTCACAGTGCTCAAGTTTAAGCGTTTTCTCCCTGCTTCGTTGAACCAAAAAATTTACAGCTCTTTCTTTTTTGTTGAAAGCTGTTACTGTACCTTTTCACATTGGGCTTGGAAAGTCTCAATTTTTGTTATGAACCATAAGTAGCACAACATTCATCATTCGAACTACAATTCACGCAGATTACACGAGTAATTTCCTAACCCTCCTAATGTTTCCAAAATTTCTAACACAATGTCGACATCATTGGGAGGAAAGTCCAAGAAATTAACTGCTAAATAACACAAATGTAGGTCTTCTGGAGAAATAGGAGATTTCGATTGCATACCACGTTCTCTATATTTTCCTTGGATGGTTGACACGTAAAACGAATTCAACATCATTCTGAAACTCTCGAACCTGAACAAAGACAGGTGCTTTTAGAGTTACCTCCATTCTTAACACTTAGCGATACTAGAAGCGGACCTACTAATTATTGCGGACATTAAATGAGCGGAAAATTCGAGCAAATAGCAGCTGTGAACTATTCTGTCACTGAGATTCGTTTTACAAATTACGATCGCCTTGTGCCGCATTATTTATTTATTTATTTATTTATTGTTCCGTGGGACCAAATTAAGGAGAAGTCCCCATGGTCATGGAACGAGTCAATACATGAAATTATAACACGAAATTAGAAACAGATAAAATTAAATATAAAAAAAAAACATATTCAGGTGACAAGTCGTAAATTTAAATAAAGAAAATCAACAATGTAACACTGGAATTTGCTTAATTTTTTAGCTGTTCCAGGAGCTCCTCGACAGAATAGAAGGAGTGAGCCATGAGGAAACTCTTCAGTTTAGACTAAAAAGTATTTGGGGTACTGCTAAGATTTTTGAGTTCTTGTGGTAGCTTATTGAAAATGGATGCAGCAGAATACTGCACTCCTTTCTGCACAAGAGTCAAGGAAGTGCATTCTACATGCAGATTTGATATCTGCCTAGTATTAACTGAGTGAAAGCTGCTAACTCTTGGGAATAGGCTAATATTGCTAACAACAAACGACATCAAAGGAAATATATACTGTGAGGGCAATGTCAGAATTCCCAGACTATTGAATAGGGGTCGACAAGAGGTTCTCGAACCTACACCACATATAGCTCGAACTGCCCGTTTTTGAGCCAAAAATACCCTTTTTGAATCAGAAGAATTACCCCAAAAAATAATACCATACGACATAAGCGTATGGAAATATGCGAAGTAGACTACTTTTCGTGTTGAAGTGTCACTTATTTCAGATATTGTTCTAATGGTAAATAAAGCAGCATTTAGTTTCTGAACAAGATCCTGAACATGGGCTTTCCACAACAGCTTACTATCTATCCGAACTCCTAGGAACTTGAACTGTTCCGTCTCGCTTATAATATGCCCATTCTGTCTGATCAAAATATCGGTTCTAGTTGAATTGTTTGTTAGAAACTGTAAAAACTGAGTCTTACTGTGATTTAGCATCAAATTATTTTCCACAAGCCACGAACTTATTTCATGAACTACGTTATTTGATACTGTTTCAATATTACACACAAGATCCTTCACTATCAAGCTGGTGTCATCAGCAAACAGAAATATTTTTGAATCACCTGTAATACTAGAAGGCATATCATTTATATAAACAAGAAACAGCAGTGGCCCCAGCACCGACCCTTGGGGAATGCCCCACTTAACAGTACCCCATTGGGACTGAACATCACTACCACTCACAATATTGCGGAGAATTACCTTCTGCTTTCTGTTCTAAGGTAAGAGAAGAACCAATTGTAAGCTTCTCCCCTTACTCCATAATGGTCCAATTTCTGCAGCAACATTTTGTGGTCAACACAGTCAAAAGCCTTCGTTAAATCAAAGAAAACACCTAGCGTTCGCAACCTTTTATTTAATCTGTCCAAAACCTCACAGAGAAAAGAGAATATAGTATTCACTTGTTAAACCATTTCTAAAACCAAACTGAACATTTGACAGCAAATTATGTGAATTTAAATGCTCCAGTAACCTTGCATATACAACCTGCTCGATAACTTTAGCAAACACCGATGGCATAGAAATAGGTCTATAATTGTCAACATTATCCCTGTCTCTCTTTTTATAAAGTGGCTTCACTACCGAGTACTTTAATCGGTCAGGAAACCGACCACTCCTATACTGCTAGATACCGCGTCATATCCATGAGAGTTCTTGGTCTTTAGTGATTTAATAATTAACTCAATCTCCCTCTTGTCAGTATCATGGAGGAGCATTTCAGGTAACAGTCTCGGAACACTTTTTTCTAACAGCGCTATATGATTCCCTGTTGGGACTAGGTTTCTATTTAGTTCACCTGCTATATTCAGAAAGTGATTATTAAATACTGTACATATATGCGACTTATCAGTAACACGGACATTCCCACTACGCACTGATTCTATATCCTCGACCTGTCTCTGCAGATCAGCCACTTCCTTTACGACTGACCATACGGTTTTAATTTTATCCTGAGACTAGCTATTCTATCTGCATACCACACACTTTTTGCCTTCCTAATAACATTTTTAAGCACCTAACAATACTGTTTGTAATGGGCTGCTGCATTTAGATTTTGACTGTTTCTAACGTTTTGATATAATTGCCACTTTGTTCTACAAGATATTCTTATCCCTCTAGTCAGCCACCCAGGCTGCCTGTTTGTGCTAGTACCCTGTTTCGAACGTTCTAACGGAAAGCAACTTTCAAAGAGCACGAGAAAAGTCTTGAGAAAAGCATTATATTTATCGTCTACTGTATCAGTGCTATAAACATCTTGCCACTCTTGTTCCTTGATAAGGTTTACAAAGGTCTCTACAGCAACTGGATCAGATTTCCTAAACAACTGATGACTATATTTAACACGTGTTGCAGCACAAAAATCTTTTAGAGTTAAAATTTGTGCATCATGATCTGAAAGGCCATTCACCTTTTTGCTAAGAGAATGCCCTTCTAGTAATGAGGAATGAACAAAAATGTGGTCTATGGTTGTTCTACTGGTCCCTTGCACTCTACTTGGAAAGAATACGGTTTGCATAAGATTATATGAATTAAGGAGGTCTACCAGCATCCTCTTCCTTGCACAATCACTTATACAATGAATATTGGAGTCACCACATATAACTAACTTTTTGTATTTCCTATAAAGTGAACCAAGAACCTCCTCTAGCTTTAGCAAAAATGTTGTGAAATCGGAGTCTGGCGATCTATAAATAGCAACAGTTAGAAGTTTAGCTCCGTTAAATGTAACCTGATGGCTGTACTGAGATGAGGCCGATCGTGACGCTGAAACAGTTCCACGAAATGCACATTCATGTTGCCAGTCTGAGTGGCTATCTTTTCCAGGTCACCATCTATGTCATACTCCCCATCCATATCAATACTGTTACCAGCCCCACCCACAATCACTACCTGATCCTCTTTAGTAAAGTCCCAATATAACCCCAATATGTTAACAGTCACCTGAGCCAATCCCGCATTAGGCTTCACAATGCTGGTACCTGGTACTCACTCCCCAGCACTTCCTGCAACTGCTGGCCTACACATCTGCCATGAGAACTACCTAACAGCAGAACCTTCTTCTTCCTCTTCGACTTTGCAACTGTTCTAGCCACCGTAGCTACTGAGGTCTGCTGCATACTTCCTACATCTACAGCTACTAGCTTATCTGTTTACCAGTGTGCCACCATCAGGGATATGTGCCTGCTGTGTTGTGCATGGGCTGTTTGCTACAGGTAAACAAAGGTGTAAAATCCTCCAGCCACATGGCGAGCTATGAAGTTGGCAAAATTCCACATTTTTTAGATAATACTTGCTGGTTGTCTTAGCAGCTAAAATTCTGGAACTGTATTTCTTTCGTTGTATTCTACCTGTATAACAAAGTCTGGGCCAGGTTCGACATGTCCGATTATTATATGGTAAATAGGTAACAGTAAATTATAACTGGATAAATGATTATGAGGGAAATGATCAGTGATAAACAGTTAACAATAAATGGTCAAATGGTCATCAGGTAAGCAGTAACTGATATAGGGGTAGTGGGTAACAGCATATGGTACATAGTAAATGACAAATGGGTAATGGTAAATTGTAAACAGGTAATGGGTAATGGTAAATGAATGATGGGTAATAGGCAACAGGTAATCATAAATGGTAAGTGGCTAATGGTAGATGGTAAGTAATTAATAGGTAAAGGGCAACACGAAATTAGTAACCATAAAAGGTAAACACGTAATGGACAATGATTAAAAAGTTAAAGATAATGGTAAAACACTATATAATAAATTTGTAATAGGAAACAGTAAGTAATAAACAGCAAACTAGTAATAGGTTATGGGAGTGGCTAACAGTTAACACTATACAGGTAATGAATAATATATAACAGGTAATGGTAAATAGGTAATGGCAGATGACGAGAGGTAAATGGGTAATGGGAAATCGGTAACAGGTAATTGGTAATGGTGAATGCTAGACGGTTTACATTATATGGATAGTTGCAAACAGTGCACTGATAATGGTGATGTGTTATGGGTAACAGATAATGGTAAAAAGTTAATTGTTTAGTTGTAAGCAGTAAATGGTAAGTGGGTAACAGATAATGGTAAACAGTAAACAGTAAATCAAGAGCTTACTAATTCTGTAGATATCTCTCTTCTTAAAAAAATTGAAATGGTTCAAATGGCTCTGAGCACTATGGGACTTAACATCTGAGGTCATCAGTCCCTTAGACTCAGAACTGCTTAAACCTAACTAACCTAAGGACACCATGGATGTGTATCCATGCTCGAGGCAGGATTCGAATGTGCGGCTATAGCAGCAGCATGGTTCTGGACTAAAGCACCTAGAACCGCTCGGCCAATGTGGCTGGCTATCTCACTTCGTGCTGGGAACCTCTAACCGGTAGCTATTCACACCACTACCATTCCCTACTCATTACCCATTACCCATTAGCTGTTACCTGTTTACTATTTACCCTTACCTGTTATCCTTCCACCACTTACCAATACTCATTAACGTTAACATTTTATGGTCTACTACAGTTACCTTTTACCCAACTAACTGTTTACCACTTACTCTTTAACAGTTAAACCGTTTACTCTTACTCATTTACCATCAACCATCAGCAGTTACCCATTACCAACTACCAATTACCCCTTGCACATTTGCCATTTACTGTTACTTGTTACGCACTTATTGTTTACTGTTTGCCATTTCCTGTTTGCTGGCAACCTTGGAAAGAGTCATCCAGTAGCTGACACCCCCAGTAGTTTTCTCACCCAATAGCTGACATCCCAGCAGCTGAAATCCCTTTCCCCTCCCCCCAAAAGCTTGAACCACCCTACCCCAAAAAGTAGTTGACACTCCATAGCAAGTGATAGTAAACTGAAGAAAGTTCTGAGGCCTACTTTGATGTGTAAAAGTCATGGAGAATATCCAGTTCAAAGACAGTAGCTTTGTCTATGTGATAGCTAAATTTAGCATTGTCAGTAGCAGGTGACAAAAGTTTTGAACTGCAAGATGGACCTAATATACTACCATGGGCCACTAGAATGTTTAGCTTACTTTGATATCAGTTTCATAGATCAGTTATTGGCAGATTTAGAATTAGGAATAACATTGTTTATTTTTGTAAATCTTGTCGATAGTGCATCTTAAGGTATAAGCTAGATCAGCAGTAGGGCCATGTGTGTTTTGCAATGCTGCATGCGTAACATATTACGTTGGCTGAGAGTCAAATATATTGAACATCAGTGACACAAGCCCTTTCTGAACAAACAAAATACTCAGTCAGCAAGTTCAGTCTCCCTGAAGCCTGCCCTGTGACAAAGGACAAACATCATTTAATAATCCAGATGTGGCAAATAATTAATTTGACAATCCGTTTTGCCTTACATATTGTATGGTCTACAAAAGGAACTTTCCGTGTATACAAGTGCTACCTATCGTTGTCTTTTGATAAATACTTCTGAATATACAACATAAAATTCTGATCATTTGAATACTTCTCATCACAGTCAAGATGGCCATATTGTGACTCGTTGTTTAATTTCAATGGTACACAAAAAGGTTTAGATATGGAAATCCTGTAAGTTCTACCCTTTACGTAGGTTTTTGATAAATAATTGTAATGTGATACAAAAAAGTCAAAACATTCGCATACTTTAGAGCGTGGGCAATATGCCTATATTGCGGTTGGCTAGTCGTTTTAACCGACTGTAAAGTACTTCTAGATGTTGGAATACTAGAAGGTATGCCCTTTACATAAATATTAGAATAAATACTTTCGAACATGGCTTAAAAATAAATTCAAATCTTGTGATAGTTTTTAGCACAGTCAAGGTAGCAGCTATGACTATAATCTTAGATTGCCTGTGTCACCTTTACGATCTGGAAAGTAGTGGAACATGATTGGCTGATAGTGTCATGTTGCATTTTTAAATTTACTGCCATCCTCCGTCTTGATGACAGTTCCATTTAAGGCCACTGATGTCATCATTGCCTGTTTCATTTAGGCTAGCACCTACCCTGCGTGTAAGCAACCCATTGCGCAAAAGTCCAAGTGTATCAAAGGTCGCATAGCATCCCTTATCTCACAAATTACGAGTATATGTTATAAGTTGTCGTACCTATACCAGTCACCAGTCATTGTGGAGGTATTCCAGAGTCATAGATTAACCTCATTGTGTTGCGAAAATGGATCGCAAATCGTTGCCCACTCTACGCTAATATCCACTGTATTCTAAATGCAGTCCCAGGTCCCAGTTTCGAGTCCTGTTGCGACTCACAGTTTTAACTGCCTATGAGATTCATCTGCTTTGTTACACCATGGGTCACTAGAATGTTTGGCATACTTTGATATCAGTTTCAGAGGTCAGTTATTGGAAAATTTAGACTTAGGAATAACGATGTTTATTTTCGTAATTCTTATCGACAAGTGCACCTTAAGCTGTAAGTTAGATCAGCAGTGTTGTTAAGATCTTAAAACGTACTTGAGTCTAGAGGAGGCCTTTATCAAGTAGAGTTCGTGAAATGACTGATGATTAAATGCTGCATCATCTCACTTTAATTAGTTTTAATGCAAATACCAATCTCTAGAGACGAGGAACATCGTTAGTTGACTTGAGTTATTAGACATCTACGTGGAAATAAGTTCTGGTAGACGTCAGAATTTAATATGGAACGATAAAAAATATTACAAAATTCCACCTCGCCTGTCTCTCTGAATATTGTGTTATATTTTGATTCTTACAAATTCCTGTTTTTCTATGCGTGCTCAACCTGAGTTAATTTCACGGTACAAAGAGAGGAAGCAAGATTTCACTTCATGTCGACGACGTGGCCACAAATGGCAGAGAAGGAAATCCCTTGTGTCTTTATTATATCCTATTTTTAACGGCTGGACAGATACATCAACATTATTTCTCTAGACAGCGAGTCAACGGCTTTAACAAATGCTTCCGGTACTTCGTAGATTATGTCTTGAGAAACACATTTGTTAACTGAAGAAACCGTGTTAATTTAAAAGATTTTATAAATTATACACAGATTTATTACGTTTTCAGGAGCCTCCATGACGCAAGTCATAGACTACAGGTAATTGTAAATGTTAATGGTAAATATTAAAAATAATAGAAATCTCTGGTGATTCTTTTAGCAAGTTCTTACTTCCTCACAGGTGAATCATGTGAACATAAAAAAACGCAGAGTCTTGCCTTTCTTGTTCAAATTTGGACAGC
Source organism: Schistocerca cancellata (assembly GCF_023864275.1). NCBI lineage: Eukaryota > Metazoa > Arthropoda > Insecta > Orthoptera > Acrididae > Schistocerca > Schistocerca cancellata. Next base: position 256,279,829 of record NC_064634.1, read on the forward strand.
TAGTTATGCGGGAGAAACTGTAGCATCCTGAAACGTTGCATGCGTTCGGGAGTCACGCATCATTAACTAAGTCAGTGACAGCGTGGCCTGTGAATGGCAGTGCCTCCTGTTAGCAAGAAGATGCAACAAACGAAATTACTTGTTCAGGAATGTCAAAGTAGTGTATACTCCGATCCAGCTTAAGAATATTCATCCGAGTGTTTCTTTTTCTTTTCTTTTTTTTTTTAACGTACACTGGTTGCCTCCCCTATTACAAGTAGATAACATGCCCCAAAAAATTGACTGAATTGGTCATAATCTGAAACTTGACAGTGGAAAAAATATCCAGAGGGCCCTCAGGAGATTGTGGAAGGAAATTAAAGTGGTATCAGCAGATATTACTAATGAATACGTGAAGCGAGATAAACGTATGTCTACACCATTACTACTCTCATTCTCGGGCCCAACCAGTATTTCCACCTCGACCATTATGACGAATTGTCATGGTTTTCAAGAGAAATGCTAAAATACTGTGATACGATCTCTTTTCATAGCTAGACATAATAATTCAAATGTGTCCCATTTGTTGTTTGGAGGACTCTCGCAAGTGCTTGAGTAGGGTTGATATTTTTTGGAATGACTGGAGATAAAATTACGGAATAGAGTGATATACGACGCTAACGCAAAGATTACTATTTTTCAATAGAATTAGTCATGTCTCACTAATTAATGTTCCTCTTCCTACGAACCAATCTTCACGAAAGCTGTAGTACATTTCATATGATGAGATGCGTGAGGTACCGGATTTAGCCCAGTACATTGGCTGTTAATCTGGTGACCTTGAAGTTCTCACCATCCACTGGTATTCTTTCGCCATATTCTGGAGATGGAACTTTGTGTGACCTCCAGAATGCTACCAGAGTGTGAGAGCGCCTTCGGTTGATCAACCGCAACAGAGTTTTAACTCTCCCTTCCATTAATTGAGGCTTTTTAAGCTACTCAGTAGAATGTTAAGGATCGCTGGTTCCACTCCTTTCTTGGACAACAATGGGAGGTTTATTTGAACGGTCTTATATCGACTTCAGATGTTTACAACGCTTACCTCTATAGGGCTCTGTACAAAGTTCACCCAGGAGTGCTTCGAATTCTACAGAAGGAGAAGCTCAGGGAAAATAGCAAAATTTCCTAAACAGTAAACCAAAGTACTAACAATACATATAGCTTTTCCAATAACTGCAGGAATTTTAGTGCAACAGACGGTCTCTTTCTAGATGTTAGCTAAATTTTTTGGTGAGAAGAATTATTATCACCCTAAGAGCTCTCTAGACAACATGCAAATGAGGAACTGGCTTTGTTCGTATGTTATATATCATGTGCTCTTGAAATACTTTTGACCTGAAAATTAACCCACAAACCGAGGAAACTGACTTACAAATGAGTTCCAGACATCTTTTGCAAATTGTATAGTAAAATGCATGTATGCAGAAGACTATATTTTAAAATATTATCCAATTACATCTTCGGTTGGCGTGTTCAGCGTAGCAGTTTGAAGTACGGGGATTTGATTATTAATTTCGATTGACATTTTACTCTAATCTATATTGTATTGCTGCCTTGGAGGTGAATGAATATATGAGAACCTATAAAGAAAGTCTAATAAAATACGCAATAGCACTTGATTGATAATTGAGAACGTATCTCGACCTCTATAATTTCGTATTGATTTTGTAGTACTTGCCGTTTTACATATATATGGGTCACACAATAACAAATTGGCTCATGGCTGTAGCAGGAGTTATCGCTTGCGCAACCTCATTCGTTGCCTATTGCTAAGTCACATCGGAGGAATTTGCTAGATTGCAGAGAGAGTACTGCGAGTCGTTGAATGCACGGTAAAGAGCGGGTTCACCCAGAGATGGCATTCTCCTGGTCAACCAGTGGCCACTCCGTTCTCAAGCTGAACATCCGTCTACTGTGCCTGTTCGGGATATGGCCACTGTGCGATTCGCCGCTGTATAACTTCTACAGCGCCCTCGTCTTGACGCTGGGCGTTTGGAACTGCATGGAAGGCGCTCTGGCCGTCGGCTACAGCGGAGCTGATCTTGAAGAAACGACGCTGGTCTTGGCCAACTCGTTCACGACCTGCAGTGGGCTCGTCAAAGGGATACTGTTCGTGTGGGACAGGCCACAGTATTACGCCATGGCGCAGCGTCTGGACGCGCTGGTGTGGGCACAGAGTGAGGCCTGCACCAGGGACACCAACCTGGCAAACATCCTCCAGAACTCGCGCAGACGTGCGGCCCGCATTTCGCTGGCCATGTTCCTGTTCCTCATTCTGCAGGCAGTCGTGTGGTTCCCAATGCCGTTGATCGCGCACCCGGGCGAACGTCGCCTTCCGCTCGTCCAGCACTACTGGGCCGGCAACAATAGCTACTACGCACTGTCGTACATCGTGCAGTGTTGCGCAGCCAACCATCTGGGCCACATTAGCTTCGGCCTGGACTGTCTTCTAGCAACAGTAATGATTTTGGTGGCCGCGCAGTTGAAGGTTGTCACAATTCGTATAGCCGCCCTGAGCTCAGAGCAGGCTGACACGGAACTGGGAGTCAAATACCGTTTCGAGGGTTCACACGCTTCGTCTCAGGACAGGCTGTACAGAGATTTGTGCCTTTGCATTGAAAGCCATCAACAAATTCTCCGGTATGTAACAGATCATTGTATTTATTTATTTATTTATTGAACCTGGCAAGATTAGGGCCATCAGGCCCTCTCTTACATCTAACCAGGCATTCTACTTATATTACATTCATATGTTTTAGTAGGCATGTTAAACTACATCTAGTACAAAAAGTGAAATAAACAATTAGAAAGGTACACCTGGAAAAATACAAACATATAGAGTTTATATTCGTAGATCATAAGTACTGTTATAATTAGACATTATTGAAGAGACAGATTTTAGATAGGAGTGCTGGCAGCAGGGAGTATGAGGGAGACTCATGGTGAAGGGAGGAGAAGAATAGAGAGACATGATCGAACATAATTAAGGAAATATAAAGGAAAAGAAGATTGCGTGGCTGATAGAGATAGATGAAGAGGAAGACATCTCAGGAGCAAGATAGGAGACGCTAGCTTTGCTATTTGACAGATGAGAGGATTGGCATTGTACATTTAATAGACAAAATTAGGACAATTAACACTGAGAAGTGACGCGGAGCGAGAACAGACTTTTTCTAAGTCTCGCTAATGCTCGACTAGATCATTTTTTTATCGTCTTTTATTCTACTGTCCTCCTCCAGCTTTTCCTATATTGTCCTAATTTTTCCATTTCTGCTTATCTACTTTTCTCCAGTATCCCCAATAATCGTATTTGTGCCTCGCATGCTTCCTCACAGCACCTATTGGTTTTTCTAGTACGGAGCTATAAAATTTTGTGATTTGTTGCAGGCTATGCACTGAACTTGGTGAACAGTTTTCATAATGGTTATGAGTGAACTGTGTTCCTCATGTTCTTACTGCGTCCCATAAAGTAGACAAACCTTGCGAGGCGTGAGACTTAAAAAGTTAAATTCAAATATTTTTCAATATTGCTAACGATATTGCTACAAAACTTACTACAAGTCGTAACCTTAAAGGGTTCCTAGATAATTGCAGCCCGTAATTCTTTTTTCTGTCGCTGGGATACTCAACTAGAAAATAATTGAAAATGCACTTAACCTTGAAGTGTTCATAGGCGAAATTGTTGGTAAGAAATGTTAAGTAATCATATCAGGGTGGGACGAAATTTCACCCCTTCCTAAAAACTAGCGTAGTGCCATGACTACCGTCATTTCTCGTTCGGTCAGTCATCTTCTGTCATAGATTGAACACCAGTGTTTATTTTGTAATGGTTCAAATGGCTCTGAGCACTATGAGACTTAACTTCTGAGGTCGTCAGTCCCCTAGAACTTAGAATTACTTAAACCTAACTGACCTAAGGACATCACACACATCCATGCCCGAGACGGGATTCGAACCTGCTACCGTAGCGGTCGCGCGGTTTCGGACTGTAGCGCCTAGAACCGCTTGGCCACTCTGGCCGGCTTATTTTGTAATATTTTGCACTCTTTTGTGCACTTAAACTCAGTTTTGCATCATGATTGAACTGGTACGGAACACAGTTGACCGTGTCCTACCTTAGGTAACCATCACTATGACTGCCGCTTATTCATACGAACACTGTTGTCAGTAAATCGCGAAGTCTAAATCACAAATCAAATGTGATATTGCTTCTAAATATAATAATGACTGTGTATTAAAATTACTATGAAATTTTTTTTTACTTAGAACTATAACTTAGAAATGTTTCTTTGCCCTGTGTCTGGGATTTCTTCCATCACGTGAATGAAATTTCTACACTTTTTTGAAAGAGGTAGTTGATTGCTATTTATGTAAGTAACCGTACGTCTGTTTATCCAAATTGCTTTCTTGCTCTGGGAACGTGCGTACTGTAAGATTTGTGGATTTACCAGCGAATCGTTGCCTACACTGCAGTCCACGGAGGATGTAACTCGATCTCGATCCCCATGTCGGAAAAACATTGTAGTGAGGACGGCCTTCATTCCATACGCACGGTATACATTAGTTCTTATAACTGGAGGTATCTCTAAAATCATCGTTTCTAGATACGCTCACGAGAGAGCTAGCGCAGTACACCGTAAGAAATTCGGGTACTGAATATATCTAGGGCACTAGGAACAAAGTGTACACCAAGAACTCGTATTCACAAGGAGTTCAAAATCATTCTGTCCATCCAGTCGTAGGTTTTCCGTGGTTTGTCTGAAGCACTATTGGTGAACGCCAGGATACCTCCTACAAAATATTTGATCTGACATTGCAACACAGTAAAGGTAGTATCGACTTCCTTATTAAAGCGGATTTTACTTGTCAAACCGTTGTTTCCAGTGAATTTGTAATGTGAAGTACGCAATGGAAGCAAGAATACTCAACGTTTACCTCAAAGCAGTATATTTTTACGCAGATGCAACATAATACTTCTTGATGTCGTGATTTTGTTTTGTATTTTATAGTAGCAACACGCGAACAGGGAACTCAAAAACGTTGCAGCGCTATTTATGTCTGCTATAAACTCTGTTAAGCACTGAGGATGGATGTCCCGATCGAAATCAGTTTGACAAAATGAAATAATGACAAACTAAAGAATCCTCGCTGTATTTACTGTATTACAAATTCAGAATCAGATACGGACACTGTAAAATGTTTTGTGATACTATTCCTATGAATGGTTTGTAGGAGTCCGCCACGAGTGCTTCTCCTGTGGCAATTACTTCATCTCGGAGTAGCAATTGCACGCAGTTCTCTTAATTATTAGTTGGGTATATTGCAAACTTAGTCCTCAACGCCAATTTTCAGTCTTTACGGTTACCTGTTGGCCTAGCACATCTTATTAGTCTGTTCCTTTTATAGTATTTTCCACGTATTTCTTTCCTCACCGTCACGTCTTATCTTAGCGGTCCACCAGCTGTTAACACCACTTCACGCATACTTCGCTCCTCTTCTTTTGCCGTTTTCGCACAATCCATGCTTCTCTTCCAGACGATAGTAACCTTGTGTATTGTGTATTCAACCGAGGACCTAGGAACGATGGAGAGGCTTCGTGCCGCCATCATAGCCTTCAGTGGTTCACAACCCCACAGCAGACCACAGTTGTCCACCCACCCCACCGCCGCCCCACAATGAACCCAGAGCTATTGAGTGGTTCGGCCCCCAGTGGGGCCTTCCCCCCCCCCCCCCCCCTCTCTCTCTCACGCTAACGGCTCATGCCAGACGAGTGTAGCCCCAAATGTTTGCATGGTAGAGTAATTGTGGTGTACGTGTAAGTGGAGAGAGTGTTGGCGCAAAAATCGCCGACATAGCGTAAATGAGGCGGAATAAGGGGAACCAGCCCGCATTTGCCAAGGCAGATGGAAAACCGCCTTAAAACCATCTACAGGCTGGCCGGCACACCCGACCTCGACACTAATCCGTCTGGCGGATTCGTGCCGGGGACCGTCACGCCTTCGCGATTGGGAAACAGCGCGTTAGACCGCACGGCTAGTCGGGCGACCTATTGTAACCTTACTACCGCTTTATTTTAATCTGCGGCGATAGGGCACAGATGTGTAGCAGAAAGAAGAAATCTGCTTCTTGCCATTCGCCCATAGTTCGCAGTATATCATGTGTGAAAAGAGTAAGCTGAGTTTCGATTGAGCTATACTTCCTAAGACCTTGCTGATTGGTGGGCATAAGCATATCAGTCTCAAGTTCGTTCGTTACTTGTAATATGTTCAAGGGATGTATATGTTTAGGGATTTTGATCTGTAATTTTTCTGGTCCGTTCTTTTACCCTTCCTATACACTAGAGTCACCTGCACTTTTCTCGAATGTGAAATTTGATACGTCGTCTTTCCTTTTGCTGTCTTCAACTGCCATATCAGGCTGGTCAACAAAGTACTGAAGGGAAGCCTTAGACCCGCTTGGCGAATTTGCATATGACTCTTGAACCATATTCTGCATTCATCAGTCTGTTGCTTCCATTAAGACGGTAGTGCACTTTCTTCACTTTTACTGAGGATAGCAATAGATTAATTGAATCTTATAATTTACACCTTTCCATATTGAATTTTAATCCTTCTTAAGAATTTTTCTATTGTTTCCGCCTTTGCTGCTCGGATGTACTGGTTCAACAGTGGGGGAGACAGACTGCATCATCGCTCTTGATAATCCCAGCACTTCTCTTCTTCATTTCTTGTTGTATACAACAAAAGCTTCGTCCGGACAGGCCTTCAGTGCCTAACGGTTCCGACTGACCGCCGTGTCATCCTCAGACTCTAGGTATCACCGGATGCGGATGTGGAGAGTCACGTGGTCAGCACACCGCACTCTCGGCCGCTGCAAAGCTATGAGAACAGAGCCGCTACTTCTCAGTCAAGTAGCTCCTGAACTGAACTCACAAGGACTCAGTCTACCTCACTAGCCAGCAGCATTCGGCACACCCAGTCAGTCACCCATCAAAGTGGTAACCAAGCCGACGCCGTTTAACTTCGCTGGTCAGGTCTGGTCTGACGACAATCTGTGTTACCACTGTGGCAAGGCCGCTGGCTTTGTGTAATATGTATTACCTAATTCCTAGCCTTTCCTGCTGTAACGGTCTTATCAGGCAAATGTGTGTTGTGTTATTCAAAGGTGTCACTGGGTGACGTTAGTGTGGTCGACGGCTCTATTTTTCACGTGTAAACTGCAAGTGCTTCAGGTCTGAAGAAAGTTTATTGGTTATTTTAATAGAATTCTGATATGGAACTCCAAATCAGCGAAGCATGATCCTTGTGTATACCGTAAGTACAATTTATGATTAATTGCTACACTTATCCTGTGACTTAATATGTTGACCACATACCATTTATTGGGGTTTGGTTTGTCGCTGACTCGCCGAGTTACTTTCCAGTATCTAATATTGCTGACCCTAAGAAGCTCGCGTCTTGTACGATGTTCACCCGACAAAACGTTTAAGTTTGATGACTATCCAGGCTGTGGCTACTGGCATTAACAAACACTGAATATGAGCCTCAAGAAATACATCTGTTGCTGTAACAGGTGCCAGCTTCAAACCCATAACCCACCAGCCAACAATTTATGCGAATTTCATCACCTGTGGGTAGACTGATGTCTTCAAAAACCAAGGACTTACCGAAACAATGCCACTGAGAATCTCTGCTGCATTGCAATCAAAAGGTGGACCAACACCCTGTTAGGCAGGTGGATGTGTGGTTCAGTGTATGTGAGTATGGTTAACACAAGGAAGGTGAGCTTTTAACATAAACAAATATACATTGACACCTTACTTGCATAACTATCGTTCAAGGTTCTCACAGTTTCCCAAATGTCAACCTCAAACAAATCGATTTCATAATATTGTTGGCTGTGTACGTTTTCATTTTTAGGACACAGACTACACACACACTAGTTTACTATTTACTGACCATTAAATGACCAATATACAGACATTCGAAGATACAAACCATTTATCATTAAGTAGTGTATGTATCACACTTAGTTTACATTTATTATATCAGATGATCGTATCATTACTTTATTCATGGTATCACAAACTACACCTCAGTTACCTATGAAATAATCGTCATCACCTGTCTAGATTTTCCCCTCTTTTCTACGACTCTCACTCCAAGAAACTACAGCTCATTTTTTGCACTACTGGCGACCATTAAAACGAAAAAGAGGTACCCACCCCCGCCCCTTCCCACACACAAACACACACACACACACACACACACACACAAACACACACACCACACACACACACACACACACACACACACACACGCATTCACACAACATGTGTATGATAGGATTTTCCAATAAGCAGTACTTTGTATTGTCATGGTTCGTTCCCTGTATCTCAGTTGGTATAAACACATTGCTCCCTCAAATTAACCATTTCCATATTTAAATTTCTCTATGAAAACTTGTCAAGTGTCACAATGCAATGTGCACCGTTTAAATGTTCTATAAATGTACAAAACACTGCTGACTAAACATAAGACACTAAAGACAGTCTATTTTGTCACTAAATCAGGCAATTTTCAAAAATGAAGTTTTGAGGTGAGTCCTCTTATATATGGATAGGAACTATTGTGCCAACACATTCTGAAACGTTTACAGATTGTATTTCCTTACCTTTCCATAACCAAGTACTAAACAATACTAAAATCCAATCATTAAGTGAAAATGTTAGAGACGTAAAGACACAGCTTACCCAAAGAAGGATGAAGTAACGAAGCACCACTATAGGGGAAGAAGGCGTTTTTACTATTGCATTGTATCACTGAAACTAAATATTTTCCTATTATGCATATATAACAGCATAATGCTCCAAATACTAGAACTAAGCAAGACCAAAGACAACAATGGACAATATTTATCATAAAGAGAGGAAACTTCAACATCGTGAAGATGTGGTTTTGCACTAAAATAAAATTATGTATCAAAATACGTAGTGATTTCAACTACAGGAACGTGTTTCTCTACTGTTGCTCCCTAATTAGTCTGTAAGATTAGAGAAATACACATGGCTTGTATAATAGCACTACTGATAACACTTACAGCATAAGTCACACTTGTCGATGACTGGCGTTCGATATCAGTATTCCGCTATTCAAGGCATAATTGACCTTCAAATTAAATATTTCAACATCTACGTTCCTTGTATTACTTATAAAAATACATGTAACTTGGTTATCAGCAATAACAATATAACTGACAGATTACTCATCGAACTTAATTACATCTTTTTACCACACATTAAAAACCAAAATTCACAAAAATTTAATCTATAAAACTACAGAGTACACTGAGATACTACTGCAGATCTAGCTTACTGCTTAAAGTGTACTTATCGATAGTTTACTTTTATACCAAAATAAAAACAAATTATTCCCAAATCTAATTTTGTTAAAAACTGGTCTGAGCTCAATTGAAACCGATATCAGTGTCTGCCAGACATTATTGTGACCCCCAAGCTAAGGTATTTATCTTAAACTACAAAAGACATGTAGTCATTTGCTGATAACATTAAATCATGCTGGTACACAGTGTAGGCTACATGACATTTGATGAAATAGCATACTGAACAGTGTTAATACACATTCTTATCAGCAAGGTACAAGTGTTACTATGCCTACAACTAATTTTCAAAGTTTCTATTAGATTATAGTCGCCTTGTGATAGAGTTTCAACTTTCTCTTGCAGTCAGAACACTTGTCATCTTCTGCTGAGGTTACCAACTACGTCATTGCCATTTGGTGGAGGATCCATGACACTTCGCTTCTCTGTATATCATTGTGTTACAGCGAAATTGTAAGAAAAAAAATGGAAATGATCGATGACATCCTCCCGGCCAACAATGCCATACGAACATTTCATTTTTTTTTTTTTACAAAATACTGCATACAGTGGTATGATTGCAAAACAAAAGTTGGTGCAATATACTGCATTTAATATAATGTGTACGACTGACTTGTACTTCCTTTCCATTGAGGAAGAAGGAAGCAAGTAAAAAGCAAACATTTCATTGTAAAAATATTATAGGCCTATTGATATTTTGTAATAAGTTTCTGTGGGACCAAACTGCCCTAGACTTCCACAATACCTAATCTAACTTAAACTAACCTACGCTAACGACAACGCACCCATCATTGCCCGAGGGAGGACTCGAACCTCCGACAGGGGGATTCTCGCGAACCGTGGCAAGACGCCTCAAATGGCGCGGCTACCCCGCGCGCCTTATTGAGATATGCATGCACATGTGCACAAATGAAAAATAACGTTATTTTTCATTTTATTTTAGTACAGTCTACATTTTAGTAGACATGCTACCTATAGTATATCTCTATGTTATGACACTCTTTGTAAGCTCTTGGTGTCACAATATACGGTAAAGACTTCCATTTCTGGCTCTTATCGGTAACACTGTACCTTGATGCCGTTATTGTCTCTAGAATTCTTTGCGTAATGTCTGTGTGTTCACTTCTTGACACATATTCCATCTGTGAGCGGAGTGTCGAGCCTCAACTCTACAACTTGGTTGTGGGCACCTACTAATAAGGAATCCATTTTGTTGACTGTCCACATTCTGCCTTACTTATCCAGCTTCGTATTTTGCATCTAGTAAAAAATGAGCCCATCTGTCTTAGAAATGGACGTTTTCCAGAATGTCTGTACATCAGAGTTGCTTTGGTAACTTTGAACATGCCATGGGTATCCCATTTTTTTCAGCTTCCAAAGTTCCATGCATCTGATGTTCTTCAGACTTCGGAATATTCTCTTTCTTTTGTTTCCCAGCTCAACTACAAAAAATACTATGCTAAGCAGACAATGCAGTGATAGTCGATACAAACATACGCATTCACAATTGAAATAATAATGTAAAGTAACAGGGGTGCAAGCTAACAGATCTTAAATAATATTATAGCACCAGAAACCGGATTTTTATAAATGGAGTGAGTGTCACGTACTGGGATGTCAGCTACTGAATCTCAAAACTGTATTCTAACATCACTCCCTGACATTGTGTGTGCTGTGTCAGCTATTGGATCTTAAAAGATTGTAGCAATGTCAGAAGCCGACTGTGTGTATCTGCAGTAATTGTTCTTATGGGCTATGATGGTTAGTTGACATATGATGACTGCCATTACCCCACATACTATTGGGTGGGGCAATGATAATCAGGTTACAGGGAGACTATCAGTACTCTGAATACTTAATCAAAGTATATGTACCATAACATGATAGCAGGTATCAGCTACTGGATCGTAACGCTGAACTATAACACCAAAAGCTGACAATATATGTACTATTATCTGTCAGCGGGTGGCAGCTTACTGGTTCTCAAACAGTATTGCACCGCCAGTGGCTACTAGTGTTCGTGGCATAACTCGGCAGTGGGTATCAGCTCCTGAATCTCCCTCATTTTACATTGACTTTCAGATAAGTTTCAAACAAAATTGTTACAAATTCCCCTCACACCATTATGTTACAGAAGGAAATGTAATAATTTACTGCACCATAGCACAAAAATTGTAGCATATTATCATATATCCAGAACGAGATTTTCACTCTGCAGCGGAGTATGTGCTGATACGAAATTCCTGACAGATTAAAACTGTGTGCCGGACCGAGACTCGAACTCGGGACCTTTACATTTCGCGAACAAGTGCTTTACCATCTGAGCTACTCAAGCGCGACTTACGACCCGTCCTCGCAACTTCAAGTCCGCCACTACCTCGCCTCCTACCTTCCAAACTTCATAGATGTTCTGCTGCGAACCTGCAGTCGTGCTTGGTTAGCTCAGATGGTAGAGCACTTTCCCGTTAAAGGCAAAGGTCCCGAGTTCGAGTCTCGGTCCGGCACACAGTTTTAATCTGCCAGTAAGTTTCATATCAGCTCATACTCCACTGCAGAGTGAAAATCTCATTCTGGAAACAACTTTCTAGGCTGTGGCAAAGCCATGTCTCCGCAATATCCTTTCTTGTAGGAGTGATGGTTCTTTGCAAGCCTTTTCATCTCCGAGTGACTACTGCAACCTTCTGATTGTGCTTAGTGTATTCATCTCTTGCAATCGCTCTCTGATTTTAACCCTCCATGCTTCCCACTAATACTAAAGTGGCGATCCCTTGACACCTCGGAACGTGTCCTACCAGTCAACTCCTTTTTTTAGTCAAGTTGTGGCACAAATTCCCCTTCTCCCCAATGCTGTTCAGTACCTCTACAATAGTTACGTCATCTACCCATCTAATCTTCAACATTCTTCTGTTGCACCACATTTCGAAAGCTTCTATACTCGTCTTCTCTGAACTATTTGTCGTCCATGTTTCATTTCCATACATGGCTACACTCCATACAAATACTTTCAGAAATGACTTCCTGACAATTAGCTCTGTACTCGATGTTAACGAATTTCTCTTCTTCAGATACGTTTTCCTTGCCATAGCCAGTCCACATTTTATATTATCTCTACTTTGACCATCATCAATTATCGTGCCTCCCAAATAGCCCTTGTGAGACCAACTAAGGAGCTATTTGATTGAGAAGTAGCGGCTCCGGTCTAGGAAACTGACTTACGGTCGGGAGAGCGGTGTGCTGACTACATGCCCCTGCATATCCGCATCCAGAAACGCCTATGGGCTGAGGATGAGAAGGCGGCCCGCCGGTACCGTTTGGTCTTCATGGCCTATTAGGGAGGAGTTTAGGTAAATAGCAAAACTTTTCTAATACTTTAAGTGTCTCATTTCCTAACCTAATTCCGCCAGGATCACCTGATTTCATTCAACTACATTCCATTATCCACGTTTTGCTTTTGTTGATGTTCCTCTTACATCCTCCCTTCAAGACACTGCCAATTCAGTTCAACTGCTCTTGTAGGTCCTTTGCTGTCACATTCCTCTCTCAGTCACTGCCTGCCTTCCGTGCCCTTCGACTCCTAAAACTGCCATCTGGTTCAGCACAAATTGTAAATAGCCTTTCGCTCCCTGTATTTTACCCCCGCCACCTTCAGAAGTTGAAACAAAGTATTTCAGTCAACATTGTCAAAAGCTTTCTCTACTTCTACAAATGCTATGAACGTGCGATAACCCTTCCTTAACCTGCCTTCTATGAGAAGTCGTAGGCTCAGCATTGTCTCGCGTGTTCCGACATTTCTACGTAATCCAAACTGATCCTCCTCGAGACCAGCTTCTATCAGCTTTTCCATTCGTCTGTAAAGAATTCATGTTAATATTTTACAACCGTGATTTATTAAACTGATAGTTCGGTAATTTTCATACCTGTCAACACCTACTTTGTTTGGGATTGTTATTTTATATTCTTCTCGAAGTGAGAAATTATTTCGCCTGTCTCATACATCCTACCGATCAGATGAGAGAGTTTGTCGTGGCTGTTCCAAGACTGTTACTAGTTCAAAGGGAATGTTGTCTACTCCAGGGGCCTTGTTTCGACTTAAGTCTTTCAGTGTTTCGTGAAATTCATCATGCAGTATTGTATCTGCCATTCCATTTTTATCTACGTCCTCTTCCAATTCCATAACGTTGCCCTCTAGTACATCGGCCTTGTGTAGACCCTCTATATACTTCTTCCACCTTCCTACTTTCCCTTCTTTGCTTTGGACTGGTTTTCCATCTGAGCTCTTGCTGTTCATATAGAGGTTCTCTTTGGTCCAAAGGTCAGTATCTAGCTTACCTGTAGTGATATATGTTTCTACATCCTTACGTTTGTCTTCTAGCCATCGCTGGTTAGCCATTTTCGCTTCCTCATTTTTGGGACATTTGTATTAATTTTCGCCAGCCTTACTTGCTGTATTTTTTATATTTTCTCCTTACTTCAATTAAATTCATTATCTCCTGTGTTATCGAAGGATTTCTACTAGCCCTCGCCCTTTACCTACTTGATCCTCTGCTGCATTCTTTATTTCATCTCTCAAAGCTACCCATTCTTCTTCTATTGTATTTCTTTCCCCTGTTCTTTTAAATCGTTCCATAATGCTCTCTCTGAAACTCTCTGCAACGCCTGTTTCTTTCAGTTTATCTAGGTCCCATCTCCTTAAATTCCTACCTTTTAGCAGTTTTTTCAGTTTTAATTAGAATTCATAACCAATAACTTTTGGTCAGAGTCCACATCTGTCACTGGAAATTTCTTACAATTTAGAATCTTGTTCCTAAATCTCTGTGTTCCCCTTATTCAATCAGTCTGAAATCTTCCGGTGTCTCCAGTCTTCTTCCACTTATACAACCTTCTTTCATGATTCTTAAACCAAGTGTTATCTGTAATAAAGTTATGCTCTGTGCCTATTTCTAATAGGCGGAGTCCTCTTTCATTCCTAATCCCCTGTCCATATTCACCTACGACTTTTTCTTAACTTCCTTTTCCTACTATCGAATTCCAGTCCCCAATGACTATTAAATTTTCGTTTCCCTTAACTATCTGAATAATTTCATTTTTCGCATCATACATCATCGTCTGCGAAGCTAGTTAGCATATAAACTTGTCCTACTGCGGTAGACATGGGCTTCGTGAGTATCTTGGTTACAAGTATGCGTTCACTAAGCTGTTCATAGTAGCATATCCATGCTCTTATTTCTTTATTCAATATTAAACCTACTCCTGCATTACCCATATTTGATTTTTTATATATAGCCCTGTATTCACTTGACCAGTAGTCTTGTTTCTCCCGCCTCCGAACTACACTAATTACCACCATATCTAACTTTAACCTATCCATTTCCCTTTTTAAGATTTATAGCCTGGTTAAGTGATCTGACATTCCACGCTCAGATCCGTAAAACGCCAGTTCTGTTTCTCTTGATAACGATGTCCTCCTGAGTAGTCCCATCCCGGAGATCCAGATGGGGGACCATTTTAGCTCCAGAATATTTTACGCAAGAGGACACCAACATCATTGAACCATACAGTAAATCTGCATGCTCTCGGGAAAAGTTACAGCTGTAGTTTCCTCTTGCTTTCAGCCATTCGCAGTACCAGCACAGCAATGCCCTTTTGGTTGATGTTACAACGCCAGATCAGCCAATCATCCAGTCTGTGGTCCCTGCAACTACTGAAAAGGCTGCTGCCTCTCTTCAGTTACCACACGTTTGTCAGGCTTCTCAAGACATACCCCTCCGTTGTGGTTGCACCTACGATACGGCCAACTGTATCGCTGAGGCCCACAAGCCTCCCCACGAATGGCTAGGTCCATCGTTCACGGGAGGGGCGGGGGGATACGAAGTACACTCCTGGAAATGGAAAAAAGAACACATTGACACCGGTGTGTCAGACCCACCATACTTGCTCCGGACACTGCGAGAGGGCTGTACAAGCAATGATCACACGCACGGCACAGCGGACACACCAGGAACCGCGGTGTTGGCCGTCGAATGGCGCTAGCTGCGCAGCATTTGTGCACCGCAGCCGTCAGTGTCAGCCAGTTTGCCGTAGCATACGGAGCTCCATCGCAGTCTTTAACACTGGTAGCATGCCGCGACAGCGTGGACGTGAACCGTGTGTGCAGTTGACGGACTTTGAGCGAGGGCGTATAGTGGGCATGCGGGAGGCCGGGTGGACGTACCGCCGAATTGCTCAACACGTGGGGCGTGAGGTCTCCACAGTACATCGATGTTGTCGCCAGTGGTCGGCGGAAGGTGCACGTGCCCGTCGACCTGGGACCGGACCGCAGCGACGCACGGATGCACGCCAAGACCGTAGGATCCTACGCAGTGCCGTAGGGGACCGCACCGCCACTTCCCAGCAAATTAGGGACACTGTTGCTCCTGGGGTACCGGCGAGGACCATTCGAAACCGTCTCCTTGAAGCTGGGCTACGGTCCCGCACACCGTTAGGCCGTCTTCCGCTCACGCCCCAACATCGTGCAGCCCGCCTCCAGTGGTGTCGCGACAGGCGTGAATGGACGGACGAATGGAGACGTGTCGTCTTCAGCGATGAGAGTCGCTTCTGCCTTGGTGCCAATGATGGTCGTATGCGTGTTTGGCGCCGTGCAGGTGAGCGCCACAATCAGGACTGCATACGACCGAGGCACACAGGGCCAACACCCGGCATCATGGTGTGGGGAGCGATCTCCTACACTGGCCGTACACCACTGGTGATCGTCGAGGGGACACTGAATAGTGCACGGTACATCCAAACCGTCATCGAACCCATCGTTCTACCATTCCTAGACCGGCAAGGGAACTTGCTGTTCCAACAGGACAATGCACGTCCGCATGTATCCCGTGCCACCCAACGTGCTCTAGAAGGTGTAAGTCAACTACCCTGGCCAGCAAGATCTCCGGATCTGTCCCCCATTGAGCATGTCTGGGACTGGATGAAGCGTCGTCTCACGCGGTCTGCACGTGCAGCACGAACGCTGGTCCAACTGAGGCGCCAGGTGGAAATGGCATGGCAAGCCGTTCCACAGGACTACATCCAGCATCGCTACGATCGTCTCCATGGGAGAATAGCAGCCTGCATTGCTGCGAAAGGTGGATGTACACTGTACTAGTGCCGACATTGTGTATGCTCTGTTGCCTGTGTCTATGTGCCTGTGGTTCTGTCAGTGTGATCATGTGATGTATCTGACCCCAGGAATGTGTCAATAAAGTTTCCCCTTCCTGGGACAATGAATTCACGGTGTTCTTATTTCAATTTCCAGGAGTGTATATGGGCAGCATGTTGTCATGTTGTCACACAAAACTGCAACAAATATCCCACATTATAGCTAAAATTGTAACAATTTACATTATACATAGCTATGTTACAGGCAAACTGCCGCATACATCACCACTGTTAGACATGTAGCAAACTATCTCACATGTCTCAATGCAAACTGAGAGTTCTTCAAGTAAGTTATGACTTTTCGCAACATGCAAAAAGCTTAAATTCCTTCTGTAACCTGTGTAGTCAGCACCCTATTCACGAAGTCACTAGCCACCCCACCTTTACAATGACATCATCATGATATCACATACAGGTTACTCGTCATGTCCACATCATGTCACACTCCATTAGGGCAGACTCTGTGCCATCACGGTGGCATTTACTTAAGTGGCTGCTAAAATACTGTACCATTATGAGTTGTTTTGTTTCCTTGAGCGGTATAATCGACATGGAAAGAGCATTGCAATACTTTACTTGTCAGTTGACAGTCATGCCAGAGGCACCAAATTTGATGAAAATGTTTCTCTCTCTCTCTCTCTCTTGCTCTCTCTCCCGCGCTCCTTTTGTGTGTGTGTGTGTGTGTGTGTGTGTGTGTGTGTATGTGTTTTGCTGACGAAGCTTACTTATTTTAGACGTGAAAGTAATTCCAGTGACACCCTTTTATGCAACACTTTTGATAAATACTCTTGAACATGGGGCAGAAAATTCAGATCCTTCAGATACTGTACTGACGATGTATGGCAAAGAAGATCTCTTCGGGGCTTCATTGTGACTGGACGTGTCATAGTGGTGGCTGGTAAAGTACTGGTATGTTATTGGCTGTTTCCTTTCAGTGACCATCAAAAGTTCCAAGATATAAGATATGGATTCTTGGGTTGAGAATGGTGTCACAGTTAAAGGAAGCGTCGTTCGTGCATCATGGATAGGGTAATGACACTCTCATTTGATGTCACAAATCTAAAATAACATGTTAAGCATGTTGGATGATTAAAAGTTATACTACTTACATATCATGTAGACAGTCATTCGACATGATTTTCGTAGCAAACATGCCATGTGAAACGGTCTGCAGACGATGTGATTATCAGATTCTACTGACAACCTGAGAAAAATCACTGAGAAACAGTTTTCGAAGAGGGTGATCCTGCGATAGACGTAAGGCAGATTATTGTTCAATCTGCAGAGACATACAATCATTTTACTCTCCCCAATATGAGAATGAGATCAGGATAGGGAGTGGCTAAGAAGCACTGTCCATCGAGTAGTGCACAGTTGCTGGCAGATTACAACTGAGAAAATCCTTCTGGCTACGATCCAATCTAAGTCAAACTAAAGTCGGCCTCATACTTTCAATTGAACAGTTCTGAAATTAACATTAAACTAAACAGACAAACAATGTACTTCTTACTTGAGGATGAGTAGACGATTCTTCGATTCCTGTCTACTGTCGTATGACTATGCTGCTTCACATAGTGAACTATAAAATCAGCAACTACATCATTCAAAGACTCGTTCTGAAATTCAGACGATCTTTCCCAGAAGTCTTTATTCATTGCTGCTAGGACCCATTCCCTTAGAGTAATTTATTCGTTGAAATTCGCATGCTTTTATTAAACAAGATTTTCTTTCTGTTCTAGGTTCGTCAAAGATCTGCAACGACTAATGGATCCCATTGCAATGACTCAGTTTATCTTCAGTGTCCTCGCTGCGTGTGTGGTGCTCTTTCAGGCAACATACGTAAGATCATTTATTATGTTAGTGTATTAACAACTTTATCAGGTACGTGTTTCTGTACACATTATCAGTTGTATAGCAGTTCCAGTGATACAAAGTTTGTTAATAGAACACGTTACAGGAAAGTTGAAGACGAATTTTTTAAGAAGAATATATCAGTTTCTTTGCATTTATGGCAATAACGACAAAGACTCGTCCAGATAGGTGCGCTCAGTAGGACGCTGTTTTCCGAATTCTGGAGGGCACACTGTACTAAGGTCGTATGTACCCTTCAGATTAACGACGAGGACTGGTCTGACGGCCAGTCTGGTATGGTTTTCAGGTTGTGTTCCACATCCAACTATGTGAATACCGGGCTGGACAGTAGGTGACATAATTTGCGAGAAACCTCATTCCGTCATTATGCTCAGTTGCACAGCTCTATTGCCTGTCAACGCAGCATAGCAAGCAAGGAGACGAAGTGCTACCGACATGTTGTCTACAGTCATGAAGTAGAAAACCATCAGAGCACTTTCAGAATATTACTACTTATTAATTTATTTCTTTTGTTTGTCTGCTGCGTTCAATAATCTAACGACAAAACACTACTAAGTATACATTGCACTAATGAAAATGAAGAACAACTTAGCATGATAACGTTACGAGAAAGTATCTCTTAGTGTAACAGAATTTCGAAATTTTCGTGAATGAGCAGGATAATATGTACTTTCGTCATCTAAACGGTGTATGTCTATGTTACGTCGCAAGGAATAACCGTTACGGGACCACCACGAAAGTTTGAGAATGTAACTGTAGGAGTAGGTGACCGAATCTACATAATAGATCATTTTGTGCCAGTATTAAGTCAATACCAACGTCCAGAAGCAGAAAAACCTCGCAGTAATAATTGTGTAATCCAGAAAGTTTACTTTTAGGTCCACAAGGTTCAGAATGAAGGTAACGACAAAACTTATGGGGGGGGGGGGGGGGAGACGTTGTCTTCGGATTTCTTTACTGATTGTCGATCTGCCTGTAAGTGAATCTTTCACAGAGAAATAAAAATCTTTTTTATATTATAGATCGCAACAACCAGTCGTCCTTCCTTTGCAGATTTTATTTGGTAAATCCAGATTTCGGCTGGTGCCTAGCTATTATCAATGCACTATTTTCTAGTCTCGATGCATCGAAACTAGAAAATGGTGCATTGATAATAGCTAGGCACTAGCCGAAATGTGGACTTGCCTAATAAAATCTGCAAAGAAATGACGACTGATTACTGGGCTCTATATATATTATAAATCACATCACAGTCGCTGGGTGCACCCACTTTCCTAATGGAAGATAACGTGAATAAAAATCTTGTCTTCATCCAGACTAGAACCGAGAACTAAAGTTGTTTTCCGCTTGAATGGTGAAAACTTTACCGCAAAACTATCATACAACTGCTAATACAGAACTGGAAACGTAAACGGCGAAGTAAACTCCAGTGTCCGTTGGAAGGACTTCCAGGATTCAAAACACAAATTTCTACCACCGTGTCATCCCTTAAACGAGAATAAATTATAATATTTAATTTAAATGACAAGAAAATATCGAGTAAACTTACCAGGAGAATCTGAACCAGTCCAGGAAGCAAATCGACTATCACATAGTAGGTAAATGTAATCTCCAATGCCGCAAATTCTCCATTAGATACGCAGAATACATTCGTACCACACTGATGTATGTAGTCTGTTCTGTCGGAAATGTCCCACAAACAGACACCACACTGTTGTTTCGATACAGCTATTGTAAATATCATACTGCAGATTAGAGATTCACTCCAGCTGCAATCCCGCATCGAAATAATTCGATGGTGAAAACTGAAAATTTGTACCAGACCGGGTCTCGATTTTTATTCGCATTTCTGTAACTATGATTTGTGTGTAAAGCGTAGTTACGAATAATATCCAGCTGCACCGACAGCGACTCGAACATCATAATAAAGTACAGGGGAAATTATTATAGTGGTTCTCCACCTCAGTGGCTATCGTAGGTATTTTCGTTTTCCTACTTTTGGCGAACTGCACTCGTTCACCGGGAGCGATTTGCTGATCTAGCGTCGTAAGACATTATTAACGTTTATGGGTAGATAAAAATCTTTTGTTATTATCTATTCGGAAAGAGCTTGCCTTACGAAATTTATCTGATTCCAAAATGACATGATCACTGGCTTTTGGGAAAAGAGTGAAAGCATTTCGAAAACGGTGAAGTTTGTAAACTGTTCGTATGCTGCTGTGGTTAAAGTATCCCGTGGGTGGTGAAATGGCGCTATCCAAAACTAACGCCGTTGCCACTGTGGATGACAATAGGCTATAGATGACAGAGGTGAACGACGGCAGCAGAGTTCCGTACATGCGAACAGACTTGCAACTGTTGAGCAAGTAACCAACCAGATGAAACAAGCGACTACAGACAGTATCGCCTCAATTACTGTTCAGCAAACGTTGCCGGGTATGGGCTCTGCAGCAGGCACCTGTTCAAGCCTCCATGCCGACTGCTATTCATCAGTGATATAGGCTGGAATTTTCCAGCCAGTATTACAGCTGTACATCCTCGGATTGGCGACAGGTGGCCTTTAAAGATGAACCACGTTTTATACTCCATCGGACAGATGGCTGCTGCCTCGTACTGCATGAAACGTCTGAAAGCAAAGTGTCCATGTCGGAGGGTTGTAGTTTGGGGAACGTTGTCGTAGCATTCGCTGTGTGATATCGTCAGTCAGGGATCAATACAGTCATGTATCCACTCTCGGAAACGATGTTCACCCTACACGCAATTCGTTTCTAGTTGACACAGCAGGGCAATGCAATGTGTCACACAGCCCATAGTGTACATGCCTGATCGGAAGAGCAGAACGATGAGTTTACTGTACTACCATGACCACCAAACTCTCTGGATTTAAGCCCAATCGAGAATCCGTGGGTGCAACTCGATCTGGCTGCTCACGCCATGGAGCAAAAAACAAGAAACCTGGAGCAGCTGACCAGCGCACTGGAGTTTGTATGGCTCCAGATCCCTGTCGGTATGTTCCAGAACCGCACTCACTCTCTTCCGGCACATCTAGCCGCAGTTCTAGCTGCAAAAGGTAGTTAGTCATGACAGTGTAATACACTAGCGAAATAAATCTTCACGTCCTGCTCATTTTGGGACTACTCTTATTAAATCATATGTATTCTGTGTGATCCGACATGTTTAATTTCCTGTAATGTATGGACTTTTTCTATTCTCTCCTTTCTACTGTCTTCTTGAAACTATTCCATTGCTAAACGGAAAAACAATCATGCTCATAAATTAAGGGTAATTGCAGAATGTGGTGCCACACAACGTGGCACTACACAAAACTGGCGCTAATAGCATAGGCACATACGGAACACACACGGCATAGAGAACTTGAGAAAACCGTCCTGAACACATGTGCTACAAAACGCCACTGTTTCCTGCGCATGTACCCCTACATCAATATGGGATATGATCACCATGCACACGTACACAGGCCGCACAACGGGCTGGCGTACTGTTCAAAATGTTCAAATGTGTGTGAAATCCTCGTTATCATTCATCAGGAAAAGGGTGGGACCCACTGCACCCCTGAAAAGGCGCACATACTGGTGCAAAATGACGTCCCGGTACACCTTACCTGTTACAGTTCCCCTGTCAAAGACATGAAGGGAAGTACGTGCACCAATCATAATCGCACCCCACCACCCCACACCATCAAATAACAACCTTCGTACAGGTCCCTTTCAACGACCTTAAGGCGCTGGTATCTGGTTTCTGGTTCACACCAGATGAAAACCCGGCGAGAATCAATGTTCAGACTGTACCTGAACTCGTCCGTAGACATAACCTGGGACCACTGTGGCAGTGGCCATGTACTGTGTTCTTGATACCAGACTTTACGGGCTCTCCTGTGACCAGGCGTCAGTGGAATGCACCTTGCAGGAATCCGGGCGAATTCTGTTCAGTCATCTGTAGCCTGTGTGTCTGGAGACAACTGTTCCAGTGGCTGCGGGAAGGTCCCGAGTAAGGCTACCTGCAGTGCTCCGTGGCCGTCTGCTGGCACTAACGGTGAGATATCGGTCTTCTTGTGGTGTTGTACACTGTGGACGTCTCGTACTGTAGCGCCTGGACACGTTTCCTGTCTGCGACAATCGATGGCATAATCTTGAGATCACACTTTGTGGCACACGGAGGGCCCATGCTACGACCAGTTGCCCTTGTATTCTACCCCTCATAACGTCATCAATATATGTTTTTAAGCCATTTTCCACACACAGTCACCATTAGCACGTCTGGAAACGTATGCACACTTTCTCCCTGCACCGTACTCTGACATGCACCAACACCCCTCTGCGTATGTGGACTGCTATCAGCCCCACCGTGCGACGACCGCAGGTCAAATGCACCGCATGGTCATAACCTGAGGTGATTTAAACCTGCAAACCGCCAACCAGAGCGTTATTTCACCTTGCATCAACATTATCCTTAATTTATGAGATGAGTGTATTTACGGAAGAAATGCTCTAGGTTTCATCCTGAAATATTTAGTTTAGTTCGTCTACTTTTTTTTCGCCGACAATCGGTGTACTATCAAATGTTTAATCTTTTGAGTCACTTCACTGTTATGGAAAGAGTGGGGCGTTTAATTTCCTTGCCTTTTCGTCCTTCTTGATTTATCAAAAATGGCTCTGAGCACTATGGGACTTAACATCTGAGGTCATCAGTCCCCTGGACTTAGAACTAGTTAAACCTAACTAACCTAAGGACATCTCACACATCCATGCCCGAGGCAGGATTTGAACCTGCGACCGTAGCGGTCGTGCGGTTCCAGACTGAAGCTTGATTTATCCCGTTCATGCGACCCTTACCTTTTTGTCCAAGCAAGAGACGATGAGCAGTTGTATCAGGAGACAAGTTAATGAGTGCAAGATCTGTCTTTAAAGTATTGTTAAGCCACTCCAGTACTCTCCAGGGTTAAACGAAAGTGTGATTAGTGTTGTCCACAAAGTCAGATCTGTTCACAAGAATTTAAAACATCAGTTTTTTTTCATAATTAAAGATCGATAATATTCATAGCGACGCAGTGATAGCCTAGAGGGTCGTTGATGCGAAACAACGAGGAATAAAATAATTAGCAAAACTCCCTAGTTGCGAGATACTGCAAAGAAATTCGGGCATACGCCCACCTAGGGTAATCTCTCCTTGTTACTTTGGTTCCTCTCTGTCTTAAATTGAGAAGCTCACAGTCTTCAGGCAAAGTAGTATCTCTTTTGACTAAGTAGTTATAATGAAATCTTTTTATTTATGATCTCAGTCTTTTGACTGGTTTGATGCGGCCAGCCACGAATTCCTCTCCTGTACTAATATCTTCATCTCAGATTAGCACTTGCAACCTACGTCCTCAATTATTTACTGGATGTACTCCAATATCTGTCTTCCTCTACAGCTTTTGCCCGCTACAGCTTCCTTTAGTACCATGGAAGTGATTACCATGGAAGTGATTCCCTGATGTCGTAACATATGTCCTATCAACTTGTCCCTTCTCCTTATCAGTCTTTTCCATATATTCCATTCCTCTCCGATTCTGCTTAGAACCTCCTCATTCCTTACCTTATCAGTCCACCTAATTTTTAACATTCATCTGCAGCACCACATCTCAAATGCTTCGATTCTCTTCTGTACCGGTGTTCCCACAGTCCATGTTTCACTACCATATCACACTGTACTCCAGACGTACATTCTAAGAAATTTCTTCCTCAAGTTAAGGCCGATATTTGATATTAGTAGACTTCTCTTCGGCAGGAATCCCCTCTCTGCCATTGGTGGTCTGCTTTCGATGTCCTCCTTGCTCCGCCCATCACTGGTTATTTTACTGCCTAGGTAGCAGAATTCCTTAACTTCATCTACTTCGTGACCAGCAAACTGATGTTAAGTATCACGCTTTTCTCACTTCTACTACTTCTCATTATCTTCGTCTTTATTCGATTTACTCTCAATCCATACTCTGTACTCACTATACTGTCCATTTCATTCAGCACATCGGGAAAATATTCTTCACTTTCACTCAGGATAGCAATGTCCTCAGCAAATCGTATCAATGATGTACTCTCACCTTAACTGTAATTCCACTTCTGAACCTTTCTTTTATTTCCATCATTGCTTCCTCGATGTACAGATTGAACAGTAGGGGCGAAAGGTTACGTCCTACACCCTTTTTAATATGAGCACTTCGTTCTTGGTCATCCAGTCTTATTATTCCCTCTTGACTGTTGTTCATATTGCATATGACCCGTCTCGCCCTATAGTTTACGCCAACATTCTTCAGAATTTCGAACATGTCGCACCATTTTACATTATCGAACGATTTTTCTAGATCAACAAATCGTATGGACGTGTTTTGACTTTTCTATAGTCTTGCTTCCTTTATTAACCGAAACGTCAGAATAGCCTCTCTCATGTCTTTACATTTCCTGAAGCCAAACCGATCGTCATCTAGCGCAACCTTAATTTTCCTTTCCATTATTCTGTGTATTAATCTCGGAAGGAACTTGGATGCATGAGCTGTGAAGCAGACTGTGCGATAATTCTCGCACTTGTCGACTCTTCCCGTCTTCGGAGTTATGTGGATGATGCTATTCCGATAGTCAGATGGTATGTCGTTTTACTCATACATTCTACACACTAACGTGAATAGTCGTTTGGTTGCCCCTTCCCCCAATTATTTCAGAAATTCTGATATCTATCCCTTCTGCCTTATTTTATCTTAAATCCTCCAAAGCTCTTTTCACTTCTAATAATGGATCCCCTATCTCTTCTAAATCGACTCCTGTTTCTTCTTCGATCAGATCACACAAACATTCCCCCTCATAGAGGCTTTCGATGTATTCTCTCCTTTTATCAGCTCTCTCCTTTGCATTTAACAGTGGAATTCCCGCTGCACTATTAATTTTATCACCCTTGCATCTAATGTCACCGATGGCTTTTCCGATGTCTTCACATTTTTCCTGCAGCCATTTCATCTTAGCTTCCCTGCACATCGTATTTGTTTCATTTCTCGGGGACTTGTATTTCTGTATTCCTGAGTTTCCCGGAACATTTTTTTACTTCCTCCTTTCATCGATCAATTGAACTATTTCTTCTGTTAGCCATGGTTTCTTCGCAGTTACCTTCTTTATACCTATGTTTCCCTTCCAAACTTCTGTGATGGCTCTTCTTAGAGATGTTCATTCCTCTTCGACAGTAGTGCCTACTGCGCTATTTCGTATTGCTGTATCTATAGCTTTAGAGAACTTCAACCGTATCTCGTCATTCCTTAGTACTTCCGTATCTTCCGTATCCCACTTGTTTGCATATTGACTCTTCCCGACTCTTAAACATCATCCCACTCTTCATCACAACTATATTGTGATCTGAGTCTATATCTGCCCCTGGGACGCCTTAGAATCCAGATTTTGATTTCGGAATCTCTGTCTGACCAAGATGTAATCTAACAGAAATCTTCCCGTGTCATCCGGCCTTTTCTAAGTATACCTCCTTCTCTTGTGATTCCTGAACATAGTATTCGCCATTACTAACTGAAACTTGTTACAGAAGTCAATTGGTCTTTCTCCTCTCTCATTCCTTGTCCCAAGCACATATTCTCCTCTAACCTTTTCTTCTACTCTTTGCACTACAATTCCATTCCAGTGTTCCATGACTATTAGATTTTCGTATCCCTTTACATACTGTATTAACCTTTAATATTGCCATACACTTCCTCCATCTCTCCATCTTCAGCCTGCGACGTCGGCATGTATACCTGAACTATCGTTTTCGGTTTTGGTTTTGCTGTCGATTCTGATACGAAAATGCCTATCAATTGCTTGTTGACAGTAACACATTCTGTGCCCTACCTTCCTATTCATAACGAATCCTACTCCCGTTATACCATTTTCTGCTGCTGTTTATATTACCCTACACTCATCTGACCACAAATCCTTGTCTTCTTTAACCTTCACTTCACTGACCCTTTGCATTTTCCGTTTCAGATTTTCTAGTTTCCCATTACGTTCAAGTTTCTGACATTCCATGCCCAGACTCGTAGAACGTTATCCTTTTGTTGATTATTCAATCTTTGTCTCATGGTAACCTCCCCCTTGGCAGTCCTCTCCTGGAGATCCGAATGGGGGACTATTCCGGAATCTTTTGTCAATGGAGAGATCATCATGACACTTCTTCAGTTACAGGTCACATGTCCTGTGGATACACGTTACGTGTTTTTAATGCAGTGGTTTCCATTGCCTTTTGCATCCTCATGCCGTTGATCATTGCTGACTCTTTCGCCTTTAGGGTCAGTTTCCCACTCCTAGTACAAGAGAAGACACTCATCCTCTATCCGCTCCTCCACACTCTTTGACAGAATTAGGGGTGACTTCTTATGCCGGAAGTCTTCGGCCGCCAATGCTGATTATTAATCAAAATTTTTGCAGCGGCGGGATTCGAACCCTGGACCGAAGACGTTTTCAGATTACGAATCTGGGTGCTAATTTTTGTGGGTGATATTTTTGGTCCGTTTGATTTTTATAGAACGAGTGACAGTTTTACTTAAGAATGACATATTCGACGCATGACTGTCAGTAATTCCTTATTTCATATTCTGACCACGACTGATTCTATTTTCAGTTTATTAGGTGTTGCAATCGAAGTTGCACTGAAGATAATAACTTGTTTAATTATTTTCGCTGTTTTTGAGTCCTATTTTGTTCTATGTTTGCTTTCGTGATTTGAAAATATATGTATTACTAAGTTTATCAAATCTTATTACAAACGAGAACACCCAAGATATGTGCAATGCTCAAGAAACCGACAAAGAAGATTATGTAGCAAGCAAGTAGAATACAACAACAATAACTACTGGGAAGGTATTTTTGTAGAGGTAGATAATTATATAGAGAGTTCATGAGCGAATAAAGCTTGTAAATGCATTAAAAATCTTACGAGTCTCAATAAGGACACCGTAAGAGCAGGTCTAATTAGGGTCCAGGAATAAAGAAATTATTACGAGACTATTTTGTCTCAGAATGCTGTGGACATCCAAGGAGAACACACAAGGTGAAACCTAAGAAGACAAAGAAGAAATGATAACACCAGAAAAGGTAACGAGAAGTGTTGACGGACTGGGAGATGAAAAAATCTTCTCGGCTAGAAATGGGAACAATGAACTGCTAAAAGTAGCAAAGAATATTTTAGGATAATTCGTTGCAATTATATACACAAAATTCTTAAATGGTTAAAATCCGCCTCTTAAATAGGAGAAGGCAGCTATACCAGTGTTTAAGAAAGAATACAGTAAGGATTATAGAGTTATAAATATACAAGTGTAATTAATTCTGTGGCCGGATTCTACGCACTAGTGTTAAAAAACAGAATTGAAGAACATTCAGAAAATGATAGCAAAATGGGTTCATGGTCGGTCGGTCTTTTCTTGACCGTATTTGTACACTTTAACGAGTAACAAAAAGGTTTGTTTAAGAGGTCGAACAGTGCATTTAACATTAGCTGACAAAGAGAAGGCCTATAACACAGCGGCGGTAAATAAATTGTGGCTGATGACGAGAAGCATTGGTATGTCAATGCCCTACAGGCAAAGTCTTACATTAGGGATGCACCAGGTAAGTGAAACTGCGGAATTTGTTATTAGAAAAATTATAGATTATGAAAGGGCTTTGACAGGGTTTTTCACTGGCTTCACTGTTGTTTTAAATTTGTCTGAAATGTGTCAAAGAAGTAAATGTTGCCCCATTGGAATGATAGTGGCATTTTTACTCCCATTCGCAGCCTACCTAATGAGCGCTCGCGGAAATATGTGGCTGTCAGACGTTCTCATGCACTGCATGGGAGCTGCGGACTGTGCACTGTCTTCAGAGGAATGACAGTATGTTACGTTTGGGGAGAAATAGAACAATTATTATCCATGGAAAATGGATTACTGGAACGAAGTCCTGGTATCACCATCACTAGATCACCAAGATTGGAACACGAAGAAAACAGAAAAGTTATGGTTATCGAAGGGAGCACCTACAAGGTATTGGAAGGAACAAATTGCCATGGTATGGCCGTATACGGCGTGTCTCAAACCTTTTGGATCAAATTGATATATATGATAGAGGGTCCGCAACCGATTATAGGTAGCCAACGGTCTGAAATGCATAATTATTGTGTTGATATACACAGCGTGCACCGCGTAACAACAGCGTAACTCATTGTAATGGTTAAAGTGACGAACGCCAGCCTCAGTGCACGCAAGACAACGGCGCATGGTGTTTTACATCTACATCTACATTTATACTCCGCAAGCCACCCAACGGTGTGTGGCGGAGGGCACTTTACGTGCCACTGTCATTATCTCCCTTTCCTGTTCCAGTCGCGTATGGTTCGCGGGAAGAACGACTGTCTGAAAGCCTCTGTGCGCGCTCTAATCTCTCTAATTTTACATTCGTGATCTCCTCGGGAGGTATAAGTAGGGGGAAGCAATATATTCGATACCTCATCCAGGAACGCACCCTCTCGAAACCTGGCGAGCAAGCTACACCGCGATGCAGAGCGCCTGACTTGCAGAGTCTGCCACTTGAGTTTGTTAAACATCTCCGTAACGCTATCACGGTTACCAAATAACCCTGTGACGAAACGCGCCGCTCTTCTTTGGATCTTCTCTATCTCCTCCGTCAACCCGATCTGGTACGGATCCCACACTGATGAGCAATACTCAAGTATAGGTCGAACGAGTGTTTTGTAAGCCACCTCCTTTGTTGATGGACTACATTTTCTAAGGACTCTCCCAATGAATCTCAACCTGGTACCCGCCTTACCAACAATTAATTTTATATGATCATTCCATTTCAAATCGTTCCGCACGCATACTCCCAGATATTTTACAGAAGTAACTGCTACCAGTGTTTGTTCCGCTATCATATAATCATACAATAAAGGATCCTTCTTTCTATGTATTCGCAATACATTACATTTGTCTATGTTAAGGGTCAGTTGCCACTCCCTGCACCAAGTGCCTATCCGCTGCAGATCTTCCTGCATTTCGCTACAATTTTCTAATGCTGCAACTTCTCTGTATACTACAGCATCATCCGCGAAAAGCCGCATGGAACTTCCGACACTATCTACTAGGTCATTTATATATATTGTGAAAAGCAATGGTCCCATAACACTCCCCTGTGGCACGCCAGAGGTTACTTTAACGTCTGTAGATGTCTCTCCATTGAGAACAACATGCTGTGTTCTGTTTGCTAAAAACTCTTCAATCCAGCCACACAGCTGGTCTGATATTCCCACACTCTCCGCAAGATCTCCGGTGTCTGTTGTACCAGGAGATAGGCAGCTCGGACCCTAACAACCAGGTCTTTATTAGTTTCATACACCAACCTCTTGACTTAAACCGAGAAGAAAAAATTACAGAGATGTTAGAAACGGTGATCGCACTGGCCATGAGACAGGATCTCCCCTTACAATTCACCAGTGAGGGTACATGCTGTTTAGGTGCTCGCTGACATTGATGAGGATGTGGGCTGCTGCACCATCGTGTTGAAATAACTTCCTGTCACGAACAATGAGGGGTAGAGTCACCAATAACTGTGGTAGCACATCTGGTAACGTGGACTAATGAAATGGTGAGACAGCAAACAGGGGCTGTTTGACCAGGGCTATACGCTGTTTATCACCTGCTGTCTGTTCCAGTGTACAACATACATTCGGGATCCTTGAGAGACTGGGGCAGAACTGCATGAGCCTTTGCAAACACGCATTTAGACTGGCGGTCGTCGCTTTGAGCAGTTACGTTGACTTTTGTTGTCATGCAGTGTAAGCTGTGTATGTCCGTAGCACAAAAAATTGTCATTTGCAACCAGTTGCTCCTCTATCTCAATTTTACCCCACTACTTTTGTTTCAGTTTAACCCAAATGGTTTGAGACACCATCTAGAAGGAATGGCTGTTTGGGTACGTGTGTCTACTGCCTCTGCCCGTGGGGCTCATTACCGACCGGCACATGAGCTAGAATATCGTAGCCTAGAAAAGAAGGAAGGGAGATCAGCGTTCAGCAGCATCCCATCGGCCACTAGACAGAATCGGAGCAAAAGCTCGGATTAGGGAAGAATGGGGAAGGAAGTCAGCAGTGTTCTTTCTAAGGAACACTTCCGGCATTTACCTTAAACGAAGTAGGGCAATAACGGGAAACATAAAACTGCAAAGCCGTACGGGTTTGAACAACCTTCCTCCCGAATGCTAGTTCAGTGTACTGACTGGCCCAGAAGATGGTTGACAGATACTGAGGAACTATAGGACCTATGAATCGTGAAGCGAGGGAACAGACAAGACTCTAAACTATGAAGGTTGAGAAGTGAAGAACAGCATCAGCTGTAATCAACACACGAATGTAAATATCTTCATCTACGTCTACATACATACTATGCAAGCCACAGTACTATTAGTCATCATATTTCCTACTCCACTCGCAAATGTAGCGAGGGAACAACAACAATCTATATGCCTCCGTACCAGTCCAAATTTCCCATACGCTATCTTCGCGGTCCTTATGCGGAATATACTTTGGCAGCAGTATTACTGATCTGTAATCTGCCTCAAATATCGGTTCTGAAACTATCGAAATAATGTAATCTTCCTTCTAAGAAATCCCATTTGAGTTCAGGGAAGCGTCGCCGCAATAATTTCCGTACTGATCGAAGCTCTTAGTAACAAATCTAGCAGCACGCCTTTGAATTGATTCGATATCTTCCTTTAATCCGATCTGGTGGGGATCCCACACACTTGAGCCATACTCAAGAGCGGGTTGTACACTAGTGTTTTATAAGAGGTCTCTCATGCAAATAAACCACACTTTCCTAAAATTCTCCCAATAAACCGAAGTCCACCATTCGCCTTTCCTACCATCGTCCGTAAGTGCTCGTTCTATTTCATATCGTCTGTAACATTACGCCTAGATATTTAATCCATGCCACAGTGTCAAAGAGCACACTACCAATGTTACATTCGAATATTACGGGTGTGTTCCTCTTACTCATCTGCATTAACGTATATTTTCTACATTTAGAGCAAGCTGCCACTCATCATATTAACTAGAAATTTTATTTTATTTGAGTCATCTTGTATCCTCCTACAGTTACTCAAGGACGATACCATCTCGCTCACGATAGCATCATCAGCTAACTCAAAAATGGAGGAATACTGTCAGACCTTCCTCGATAGCTGCATATTCGGAAGTCTATGTTTAGCGATTTTATTGTCAAGTCTTTCGTCTGTGATGCACAAAGCTCATATGTCGTTTTGATAGATGGAAGAAACAAAGTAACGTCCTTTGACGAACTCTACTAACTCTACAAATACTTTCGGCAGCTATTTTCTACAGTTTACCGAACTCACACCCATAAAATAGTCGCATGTGATTTGGTGGCATGGTAAAGACCAATACCTACACGCCTTCCAGTTCATATCCACCGTGGTGACTTGTGACTTTTCTTTCAAATACCTATGCTACCCCTAATTAAAGATCTCACTACCTATGAAAATGGATTCCATGCTCAGCGAAAGGCACTGAACTAATAATACAAGTACCAACAGACGTCCGCAACTTGTCGTGACTAAGGCTAAGCTCAGTGCCCACCACAAAGCGAAGAATGAAGATTAGGGTTACATGTAACCAGCGAATTAGCTCTATGGTCAAATGAAAGTTTAGAATATGTCTTCAAGTACTGAAGTTTAATCAATCGATTACCGTTAATATGTGATGGCATTCGTAATGAATGATGCAATGTGGTACATCAGTATCGTTATTGTAATGACGGTATGTCACAATTCAGATTTGAACAACGTCAAATTTGTATTTTATATATCCCCTTGGATATATTGTTGACCTCTGAATCTTTACACCAAACTTTTAACAGTATTTTTGGTAACCTGAATATGTTATCGTTGTTTTTTACACAGACCTCTGCAGATGGTGTTATGGTTGCGTAAATACATTAAATGGAAAGATACAGCAGCAAGTGCTTTAATTTTCCTGTCTTACTGAACAGGCGAAGTCCTTGTAAGGATATATGACAAGGATGGACATTCAAAAATTTGTAATATGTCTCCACATAGACGGAAATGTGATCACGGGCTCATAAAACAAACAGCAATACTTTCTTTCACCTTCATCAACAATCGAGATAGAGGTATCAAATTTGTTTTGTAATAGAGCTTGGCCATTTTTGACGACACAAAAACAGATGTCGGTGAGATAAATGAAGTAATATAACCAGTTTGTTGATCTATCAGGAAATCACAGAGTACAAGTAATGCTGCTGCTGATCAGACTAGACGTCTAAGCTCATCACTGTCTTATTCACCTCCCAGTACAGAATCTGTGTGTCCCAACTGTGTGCGTCACGAATTAATCGTGTGTGGAAACGTGAAAACATTTTATAAATGTTTACGTAACGTGTATTTTATTTTTTTTATTTATTTACATGTCAATTTCCGTAGGACAAAATTGAGGAGCAAATCTCCAAGGTCATGGAACGTGTCAGTACATGAAATTACAACATAAAAGTAATAACAGATAAAAATAAAATGTTTTTGAACCGAAAAAAAGTCAATCCAAAACTTTCAGTAAACGCAATCCGTTATACAACTATAATCAGCTTAACTTTTCAAGGAACTCCTCGACAGAATAGAAGCAGTGACCCTTAAGGAAACTCTTCAGTTTTGATTAGAAAGCGTGTGGATTGCAGCTAAGAATTTTGAATCCTAGTGGTAGCTTATTGAAAATGGATGCAGCAGTATACTGCACACATTTCTGCACAAGATTTAAGGAAGTCCGATTCAAATGCGTGTTTGATTTCTGCCGGGAATTAACTGAGTGAACGTTGCTTATTCTTGGGAATAAGCTAATACTTTTAACAAGAAACGACACACACACACACACACACACACACACACACACACACACACATATATATATATATATATATATATATATATATATATATATATATTGAGAGGTCAATGTCAAAATACCCAGACTCGTGAACAGGGGTCGACAAGAGGTTTGTGAAGTTACACCACTTATTGCCTGAACCGCCCGTTTCTGAGCAAAAAATTTCCATTTAGAATGGGAAAAGTTATCCTAAAATATAATACCATACGACATAAGTGAGTGAAAAAGCAAAGTAGATTAATTTTCGTGTCTAATGTTCACTCTTGTCAGACACCTTTCGAATAGTAAAATTGGCAGCATTAAGTCTTTGAACAAGACCATGAATGTAGGCTTTCCGCGACAGTCTACTATCTATCTGAACACATAGAAATTTGAACTGTTCAGTTTCACTAATCATGTGTCGAGTCTGTGGAATTAAAACCTAAGGTTTTGTTTAAGTGTGTGTTAGAAACTGTGAAAACGGAGTGTTACTGTGATTTACAGTTACTTTATTTTCTACAAGCCATGATTTTAGGTCATGAACTGTGTTATATGAAACCGAGCCATTGTTGCACGCAACATCCTTTACTACCAAGCTAGTGTCATCAGCAAACAGATATATTTTAGAGTTACCCACAGTACCAGAGGGCATATCATTTATGTAAATAAGGAACAGGAGTGGCCCCAACACTGATCCCTGGGGCATCCCCCACTTGACCAAATCCTACTCAGACCCCACATCATAGCCATTCTCATCATTTTGAATAATGACCATTTTCTGTCTGTTGCTGAAGTAAGAGGTGAACCAATTGTGAGCTACTCCTCGTATTCCGTAATGGTCCAACTTCTGGTGCAATATTTTGTGATCAACAAAATCGAACACCTTAGATAAATAAAAAAATACGCCTAGCGCTCGAAACTTTTTGTTTAACCCATCCAGTACCTCACAGAGAAAAGAGAATGTAGCATTTACAGTTATTAAACCACTTCTGAGGCCGAACAGTACATTTGATAGCGAATTGTGGGATATAAAATTATAAAATATCCTTATATTCATAGCCTTTTCAACAAGTTTAGCAAACACTAAGGGCATAGAAATATTTCTAAAATTGTCTACATTATCCCTTCCTGGTTTTCTATGAAGCGGCTTTACTATTGAGTACTTCAATCGTTCAGGAAAATGACTACACCTAAAGGAAAAATTACAAATATGGCTAAATACAGGGTTAACATATGCAACACAGTACTTTAATTTTCTGATAGGCACTCCATCATATCTACGAGAGTCAGACTTCAGTGATTTAGTTATAGACTCAGTCACCCCCTTCTCTGTATCACAGGGGCGTGTTTCAGACATCAATCTCGGAAAGTCATTTGCCAAGGAAGTTATATGATTCCCTGTAGAAACTGAATTTTTATTTAACTCACCAGCAATGCTCAGAAAATGATTATTAAATACTGTACGTACATCTGATTTATCAATAACAGAAATATTTTTACTACCAACTGCCTTTATGTCATCGACCTTGTGCTGCTGGACAGACACTTCCTTCACAACTGGCCATATGGTTTTAATTTTATCTCGTGAATTAGTTATTCTATTTGCGTGACACAAACTCTTTGCCTTCATAATAACATTTTTAAGCACCTTACAATATTGTTTGTCATGGGCCACTGCAGCTTGATTGTGACTACTTCTAACTTTTTTATATGATTCCCGCTTTGTTCTACATGATATCCTTATCTCACCAGTCAGCCACCCAGGGTGCCTATTACTGCTAGTACCCAGTTTACAACGTTCTATTGGGAAGCATCTCTCAAAGAGCATGAGCAATGTGTTAAGGAAAACATTATATTTGTCATCTATGTTATTGGCACTTTAAACATCCTGCCACTCTTGTTCCTTGACAAGGTTTAAAAAACTCTCAACCGCTGTGGGGTTAACTTTTCTTTATAGATTGAGTACAATAGCTTTTTACTGTTAAAATTTGTGCATCATGTTCAGAAAGGCCACTCACCCTTTTACCAACGGAATACCAACTAGTAATGAAGAATGAATAAAATATTGTCTATGGCTGTGCTACTCTCCCCCTGAACCCTAGCTGGAAAAATACTGTCTGCATCAGATCATATGAATTTAAAAAACCTAACAACACCCTTTTTCTTGCACAATCATATACAAAATTTATATTGATTGGTCATCCTACAAAGTGAATCAAGAACCCTCTCTAGCTTGAACAAAAATGCTCTAAAGTCAGAGTTATGGGACCTATAAACAACAACAATTAAAAGTTCAGTTTCACAAAATTCAACTGCCCCTGCACAACATTCAAATATCTGTTCAGTGCAGTGGCATGATACATCTATGGACTCAAATATAGTACCGTTTTTTATCCTATAGCCACTCCCCCCACGCAAGGAACTCCTTGAAAAACAATTAATATGTATCCTGGTGAAGGAAGCCTCTGAATTTAAGTGTGCTCCCCTATAACAATAATTTCAGCCTCAACATCTATAAGCAGTTCACTAACTTTATCTCCAATACCTCTAATATTTTGAGAAAATATGCTAATTGCTCTTCTACTTGGAGACATTACGTCCTCTGAGGTGAGTTCTTTGAGGGTCTTCCTTTAATTGGGTATACCAAGCAGCTGACTTCAGTCTAAAATTGATACGGCTCTAACTACTACAGGAATTTTTCCGTGAGTGACACAACCACCACCCACTACACTGTCATCTATATGCTTTGCCAACCTCTCCTTCCCTTACCTATTGAGGTGCAAGCCATGCCTAGTGAAAGACGATCTACTGATAGGAATTTTTCCATGAGTGACACCACCACCACCCACTACACTGTCACCTATATGCTTTGCCAACCTCTCCTTCCCTTACCTATTGAGGTGCAGGCCATACCTAGTGAAAGCCGATCTACTGATAGACTCAACTGACACCATGAAATGTGACCCATGCTCTCTGCCATCAGCGCCCTCTCTAGCCACCTGTTAACGCTCCTAACAGCCGCATTAAGATGGGGCCGATCATGACGCTGAAACAGTTGCGCGAAATGTACATTAGAGCTACCAGTTTGAGTGGCTACTTTTACCAGGTCACCACCTACATCATAGTCCCCGTCCCTCTAAAGACTGTTCCCTGCTCCACCCACTATCACTACCTGATCCTCGTTCGTTAAATTTCTACATAAAACCCTATGCTGACAGTCACCTGAGCCAACCCTGCACTAGGCTTCACAGTGCTGGTGACCACCTATTCACTCCCCAACACTTCCTACA
Source organism: Schistocerca cancellata (assembly GCF_023864275.1). NCBI lineage: Eukaryota > Metazoa > Arthropoda > Insecta > Orthoptera > Acrididae > Schistocerca > Schistocerca cancellata. The sequence continues at coordinate 256,316,572 of NC_064634.1, forward strand.
ACTGCTGGCCCACATCTCTATGAAGGAATGGCCCAGATCCTTATGAAGAGCTTACTCAAGTGAACCGACTAGACTGGTCTGCTTTAACTGCTTATATCGAGCAAGGTGAGAATGCCTGGGACCATTAGAGACTTTTGTATCGTGGCAAGAACGTACCTCAGATGATCGATGACCATATGATGTGACAAGCTCGAACACCAATTTCTCTATCACCTTGTGGGCACAAGGCCAAGGAGGGATTCTGCTTGCTACAAACCAAGTGCTGGAGCAACATGATACTGAATTCTCCCCAGAAGAAGATATTTAATTCATATGTGTGCTGAGGTGGAGACTTTCGGTCAGACGGCCATTAGTATGGGTTTTATTTTATGTTTATAAAGCAGTAAAGTTATCTTTTTTCCCTTAGGCTTCTTCTTTAGCATCCTGACCTTCCTTCAATCGACGCCAAGCAATGTGGCGCAACAATTAGCACACAGGAGTCCCGTTCGGGAGGACGACAGTTCATACCCCCGTGCGGCCATCCAGAGTTACGTTTGTCATGATCTCCCTAATTTGCTCCAGGCAATTGCCGGGACGGTTCCTTTGCAAGAGCACTGCCGATTGTGCTTACCATTCTTTATAATACTATGTTTGGTCGCCGCGTTCTCCTTTGAAGTCTTGACCGTGTTCCTATTAAGCTTATCGGATCTTCGTAATTTTCCAAAGTACACAGGTGGGCTTCAGTGGTTGTAATTATTGCACTATTTGAAATAACAACTCACACGACCTTTCTGTTAATAAAACAATACTGTATTTTTCTGAACGGTGCACATATAAAATCCACACTCCTCACTTATTCATAGCGACCCCAAAATGGCGGTCTACAATTACTCGCTAAAATATTGACGTGCTTCTCACTCTTTCACTAGCCGAGCGCGAATCCCTCCTTGCTCCTACCGGTACCAGAAAAAAAATCCTCTGTTTATTAACAACTGAAAGTCAAAAAATACATGACGGTAGGCATAGGCTCTATGATGGGCTACCGCTTCATCTTGTCTCTTTGCCTTTAAGGAAGACGAAAACATAAAGAAAATGCAAAAGGTTTATCACACTACCCCATACGTAACTTATGTGATGGGACACATGACCTCACTGTTTTGTCTCCTCCCCCAAATCAAGCAATCAACCAACCCTCAGTCAACGTCCTTGCACTTTCACAGATATATAGAGGTCACAAAACTTATTTTAACCGGTTTATGTGGTAGCTGCCACTATGTATTTGTAGTATCACAGTTTGTGTAACTGTCATTTGTTTGCAGTATTCCGTACCAAATGAAATGGAAAAAATATTCATCTGTCGACGCGTTGACCCGTTACGGACAAATTAAGTTAATTTTGAAAGTCGTGGATCTTCATTTTCTTTTACTTTTATACTATCTGATTGACGACATTGTCTAAGTATTCATTCTGCCAATATTCTATAGGAAACGGAAACAAATATGAGCGCTATTTGTAATGAAATTCCGAAAGAAATTCACTTCCACATATTCATGAAAGCACCTTTGAAATTATGAAATAGTCGTATAAAGAAATATGCGTAATGTACCAATGTATAAGTGCAGTAACCTAAATAAGAAGCATGATCGCGACAATTTCTGAACGCCAGGAGCAGCTGCCTCACGTGTCCACAATGCAGTTTTGTAAACGTCTCTATTTCAACACCTCTTCATAGCTGTATAGATGGCTAATATTTTGTCCTACAGCTGTTAGCACTTCGGAGTTGAAATCTGTCAAAATCTCTACCACGCGTTAGGAATTACCTAAAAACTGACTCGGCTGTATGAGTGTCTCATTAGCAAAGAATAAATGTACTGAAAATTCATGCATCATACATAAATTCTTCACGCATCTAAGTGCTTATGACGTCATACCTCCTGATCGTGCTTATGACGTCATACCTCCTGATCTATATATACACAACAACACAATTTTGTAGGCACGTTCAGCGCCATACGTGGATACTGTCTGCAAAATCTGTTGAGAGGGAGTTAACAGAACAGAAGTAATAAGTTAAAATGTCGTACACAACGTGGCAGCTCCTCACGCATTTCTGTGTTTATGACGTCATCTCCTAAAACTAGATGTGATACAATGATATACTTAGCAGATGCATTTAGCGGCATACCTGGATACTGTCCACGAAAATGATTGCGAATACAGTTAGTAGCACAGAAGTACGAGTAAGGCATTTCACCGTCAGAAAAGATTCGACATTTTTTCAATAATCTCCCTGTTTATGACAACGTATCTCCTGAACTACATTAGATAGACGGTTCTTACCCCCACAGCGATTGTTGCCTGATAGTAAAGGATATGTGTACCAAGTTTGGTTTAAATGACTCACGTGGTTCAGGAGCAGACGTTGGACACACACACACACACACACACACACACACACACACACATACAACCATATCTGTAATATACATCTATTCCGTGCCTCGCCGCTCCTGCATACAGTCCACACCCATTCTCATCGTTTTCTGCCCCTCAGAGTACAGAGCTCGCCGCAGTGTTCCAGTGCGTGGCCTTCCTTCCGGTGCCTGGAAGCCAAGTCTTCCTGTACTGCTGGGCAGCTCACAGCGTGACCGAAGAGGTGAGTTCACTCCAAGTAAATAGCTGTGTGATGATGAGTTTCGTGTGGATTCAGACGTGTGCCTGTGAATTCCACGTAACATGTATTAGCTGGAATAAAGTAGCATGGCAACTATGATTTAACTCACATTGAACACTGTAGTGTGAAGCGGTGGAGCTCACAAGCTGACTGAACGAAATATGGCAACCCCGAAAAGAGCACACTAGTTGCTCTTTAGCACTAAAGAGGATGTAGTACTGTAGTGCCAGGCGTTCAAGTGACTCTCTACCCCTGTCGTAGATCGTGGCTTTGAAATGGCGTCAGTTCATTGTATGGAAACAGACGAGGTCGACATAGAGACTAGACACAATGCCAGTAAAGAGCTATCGTGCCGGAACATGGCAAACACCACAACGTGAACGAAGTTTCCCAATTTATTGGTAAATACACACGGACTCTACGAGGAATTTTAAACCCACAGTCATGTAACATGGAGTGAGCACACTGGTCGTGGAAATGCCTAACGGGTTGGAACCGTATACGAGTTTCATGCCTGGTCAATGAGAGAAACTGCTGTCATGAGCGACTTCAGGTCTGTTCATAAGGGATCTGAGTGCATTGGACACGTACAGTCGGGTACCTTGCACAAGGAGATTGATCACAACAGCACGTAAAGCTACGAGTTTTCATTAGCTGGTTCGTGGCATTCATTGTGGTCCGACAAATCGCGTTTAGGCCTCTTTTCAATGTTGCAAGCTTCGAGTGCAGGAACAGTCCAATAAGATGTTTACTTGTAGAGCGTGTAATTTCTAGTTCATACAGGAAGTGGTTCTGTGATGTTTTTGGGATGCTTCTCGAACCATGACGTGGGAACTCTCTTTCAGGATACTAGGAACGTGAACCAGGATGTTTGTTTCGACATTCTTGGTGACAGTTATTGTTTTTCTTATACTCCTCATGATATCTGTGGACACTCACGTCTTCCATGAGAGCCACTGTGTTCATACGGCTGAAAGCGTTAGTTATAGCTTTCACGAACAGTCTTGAGTGATCCGTTAAATTTCTTCGAGGGAGGTTCAATAAGTAACGCAATGCATTTTTTTTCTGAAATAAGGTTGATTTTATTCAGGATTCCGATGCAACGTATTATTACTCCCCATTCTTTCGGCTACCAAACCCAATTTTTCAACATGAACTCCGTTCAACGCGACGGCCTTGAGCCACCTTACGGGGAGGCCCCAATGCCAGAAGCGTACCATTTCACTTGTCGATAAAGGAACCAGCGTCTTGCTGCACCAAAAAGTCCCCCATCATCCACGTTCTGCTTCCCGCGGAGTGCATCATTCACTGGGCCAGACAGATGATAGTCAGAAGGTGCATGACTCGGGCTGTGAGGTGGGTGAGGAAGAACAGTCCAATGGAATTCTGTGAGCTTATCTTGCTTGCGCACACTTGAGCGAGGCCTCCCGCTGACATGGAGAAGAAGAAATTCGTTTGAATTTTTCTGGCGACGGGTACTCTGGTGTCTTTAGTTTCCGAGGGTAGCACAATACACTTCGTAGTTCCCAGAATGAGATTTACACTCTGCAGCGGAGTGTGCGCTAATATGAAACTTCCTGGCGGATGAAAACTGTATGGCCGACTGAGACTCGAACTCAGGACATTTGCCTTTCACGGTCAAGGGCTCTGCCAACTGAGCAATACTAGCACGACTACCGACCTGTCCTTACAGCTCCAATTCCGCCAGTACCTCGTCTCCCAGTTCCCAAACTTCACAGAAGCTGTTCTGAAACCTTGCAGAACTAGCACTCCGGGAAGAAAGGATATTGCGGAGACATGGCTTAGCCACAGCCTGGGGGATGTTTCCAGAACTCCGGTGCAGAATGAAAATCTCATTCTGGAAACATCCCCCCAGGCTGTGGCTAATCCATGTCTCCACAATATCCTTTCTTCCAGGAGTGCTAGTTCCGCAAGGTTCGCAGGAGAGCTTCTGTGAAGTTTGGAAGCTAGGAGACGAGATACTGGCAGAAGTAAAGCTGTGAGGACGGGTCGTGAATCGTGCTTGAGTAGCTCAGTTGATAGAGCACTAGCCTGCGAAAGGAAATTGTCCCAAGTTTTAGTCTCGGTCCGGTACACAGTTTTAATCTGCCAGGTAGTTTCACTTCAGAGTTGATCGTTGCACCATGGGTGAGGACATCAAAGAGAGCGACCACCTCAGAATCCCAGAAGACCGTCACCATGACTTTATCAGCCGAGGGTACGGCTTTGAATATTTCCTTCGAAGGACAGGTGGTGTGGTTCCAGTCCTTGGATTACCGCATTTCTTCTGGTTTGAAGTGACAAAGCCCCATTTCATCGCCTGTGACTATGTTCGACTAAAAATTGTCGCGATCAGCCTCGCGATGCGCAATCAGTTCCACACGGGGGCCCTTCGTTCATCTTTATGGTCTGTTAGGCATAGAGTAAGCCAACTGGAGGACGAGTGTATAAGTACTACTAACGGAGACGTCCACCTAAGTAACGAAGTGTTTGATTGTGATCCGTCGATCACATGGAATGAGAGTGTCCGCACGTTCCAACACTGCAGGAGTCGCAGCTGCGTGCTGCCGGTCGGCACGCGGGAGATCGGACAGATTTGCGCCATCTCTTTTGCGATGATGGCAGACGCCTCTCACAACGACTCGCCGTGCTTTTTTTCACTATCAGGTCTTCGTACACATTCTGTAAGCGCCTAAGAATTTTTACGTTGCTCTGTAAACCTGAATCTACAGTATTTACAAAATTGTGTCCTATCATTTCGGATTCCTGAGGCGAGCTGTTGCCGACCGATCGATCGATAATGCTTCCCTGTTCACTACCTGTTTGCCTGTCTACACCATAATTTGCCGCCCGCTCCATATCCCTATGCACAGTTACCAAATTACTACTTCGAATGTCTGTTAATTCACTACCCAGTGGTGCTGATAAGCTACTCTCGTCGTTACTATTATTTCTCAGTTTACTTTGGAGCCGAGTGTTACGTTTTTCACACGCCATTATTGTCACAATATTTCACACGATACCACAGAAAAGCACAATTTGAATAGCAAAAATAAGAGAACACATTAACATAGCACTGAAAATAATATGTAGTTAACTACAAGCGCAGCTGCGAAATACTTGGTGCAAACCTACATGCATGCCACAACTGTTTTCAGTACAACAATGAAAAACCACAACTACCAAGAAAATTCTCTCTATAATTACGCGCTAGCAATAAACAAAAGCTACACTAAATACACAAACTACAAGAAAAAATCAGAAGATTCCAGTGAGGTATCCTAGGCTAAGGGTCGACATATGAAACGTCCCCTTATAACAATTGTACACGACTGTGCTTAACCTGACACACAATATTATTTAGCGCAACGCAATCTGACTTTCAAAAATCCTTGCAAAAGAATGGCCCCGAGTAACATTAAACTATACCTTTCAAAAATCACTTACCTCACAAAAATCTTCGTTACTCGAACTACTGCAATACAGCGAGCGCCACTACTGCCAGCTAAATAAAAGATTCAAACTACTGAAGGCACTAACTACTGATAGGGATAGTTAGCAAATGAAAGATATTAATAGAGAACAAACAATGTATTTACCTTAATATTCATAATTGACATCCAGTATTACAAATTATCAAAACTCCGCCATCTCTCTCCCCACATCCACCACTGCTGGCGGCTCACCTCCAACTGCCCAACGCTATGCGCTGTTAACATCCACCTGCCCAACAATACAATGGCAGACAACAATGCAAACTAGCCACAGACTGCACACAGCACAGCCAGTGATTTTCATACAGAGAGCGCTACGTGGCGGCGGCGTTACTAATATAAGAACCTAAACAGCCTACTTACATAAAGAAAACATAAACAGCCTACTTACATAGCAGCCTACTTACATAGAGAAAACATAAACAGCCTACTTACATAGCAGCCTACTTACATAGAGAAAACATAAACAGCCTACTTACAACTAAATGATAGCTCTTTGCTTGGAACGCATCTCCGCTACAGACACCATTTTGAAGGCGTCGCCACATATCGCAATTTCATGAAACTATGGCGTCTTAAGCAGGAATATTCCACGTTGTCCCACAACAAATCTCGAACTTTTAAACGAAAACTGACTGAGGAAAAAAGGTGTTGTGTTTCTGAATGAACGCCCGTCGCATAATTTCAAAGAAAATGTGGAACGGTGGACGAAACGTAGCAGTCGCAGTTCTCGCAATTTTGGTACCTCTACGGGGTCTAAGCATCAGGTGGATATAACATGTCAGCAAAACCTTGTACGCTCTCCCACTCGCCTAAAATAGGCTACTATGAAGGCTAGAGGCGGCGTTACTCGGTATTAGTGTGATCTCATCTCTGGTTGACTAATTTCTTCCACAGTGTGCGTGAGCCTAGTTATCAGGGCCATACTTCCAATCAAAGCGAAGGCGGTGCAGTCAATTCACTACACGGAGAACTCAAAATGTTGATGACCTCTCACTCTGACTGGCTCTAGTTTCCTTTAACAACGAAGCTCTTTTACGTACTTGAGGATTTTACTGAGGGATTCTTTAATGAATTTGTTTTTCACTTGTCTACTTTTTTCTTTAATTTCAGTAAGTTATGGGTTAGCTTTACTGTGAATGACACAGTATTACGATTAAAATTCAGACAGATTCAGTATGTTGATATCCTACGCATGACGTAATTTCATTTTGATCTTGTATCATATATTCTTAACATTGTATTTGGTTTTGTGACCCATTCATTTCTGTAAATATAAAACAAATAAAGATTTTATTAAGTTAAAATTTTTAAAATTAAAGAATGAATTTCTTTCTGTGTCTGTATTTCTCTTTCTTAATATCTGTTTTTGTTTCTCAGTGTGTGTGTGCGCGCACTCTCCCTCCCCCTCCCCCCTCTCTCATTGTCTCTCTCGTTTATTTTTTCGCTTTTTTACTTCAGCACACTAGGCTCGCGCTAATGCGGCAATTCGTCGCATATCTGGGCGTCCGATTACCTGAAGTGGCGGATTATTGAGAGTGTCTGAAATTTATTTTAAAAACGTAGATCCAAAGGTGCAATTTTTAATAAAGTGGAGAAACTTCATTAAATCCAGAGATGCTGCTTTAACAATGCAGAGTGGATATTCTTTATTAAATCCAAAGGTAAAGTTTTAAAAAAGTAGAGGACGTACTTTAATAAATACAAAGATACATTCACTCTCAAAGAAAACTTCGTCCTTAAATGCATACATAATTATCTACTGGTATCACTTACTATAAACATCTCCCGAATTTTTAATTGCCATATGATGATACGCGGCAGCAGCATGCTTCAGTATGCTACCGCTTTCCAAGAATTCCATTGGTACTGCATGTGTCTGGTTGTTGCATGGTGTACTCCATAGTTAAGTCCGCAGCTTCAGCACAATCAGTATGAGAGATCTTCAGGTTCTCTCCTCCTACGTCCTCTTCCTCATCACGTCTGTCAATACTTTCTTGCACGCTTTTGATTATTTCTCCATCTGTTTCACCTGTCTCCCAATTTTCCCCATCATCAATTTCTACTCCTCCTGGAAGATTGTGAAACATGACAGTGAACAAAGTATCAGCAATTGGCACGTGCTTCTTGCAGGCTGTATTGTTCAATGAGCTTATACTGCGGTTATATCTACATCTATTCCTATAATCCGCAAACTTCTACGAAGCGCATGACATACGCTACAGTCCATTGTACCGCTTATTAGGATTTGGGAGGAATGACTGCTTAATTGCCTCTCTGGGCGCTGTATTTTGTCTGATCTTGGCTTCACTCTCCCACCGGGAGATATTTGTAGGAGCCTCTACTACTGTATAGGCCTGCGATTTCTTTAATACTGCTTCTCAAAACTTTCGTAGGGTACTTTACGTCTATCTTAGTGTCTGCCAGCTCAGTTGTTTCCATATTTCCGTGACTTCCACCAATTACTCAAACAACTATGTCATCATTCAATAGACTCTTTTCTGTGTCATTCAAAATTCGCTGTTAGTTCAGTTTGGTATGGGTCCCGGGCTCTACTGATATAGCCCACGATTGCTTTGTATCCTAACTCATTTTTATGAGGTGATGCTCGTAAATTCCCGATCATTTGGTCCTTCTCTCAGTGTATTCAGTATGGGACCCTCCATCACCTGTATAGACTCACCGGAGAAAAGAATAACAACACCAAAGAATAATTGTCTTAGCAAGATATTTAAGTGATTAATATTGAAAGATCATAGGTTAATGTAAGCGCGACATAAGTCACAGAAAATTATGAAATCCTTGTACATTAATAACCGGTGTAATCGCCAGATTAAAAATTCATTACTGTGTTTCTTTCGACATGTGACATTTTACGCTACCAGCGCAATATTACGCTAAAAAGAAAACGTGAATGGACAGAGAAATATTTTCTCGGTGGTCCCAAGAAACATTTGTACATATTGTTGTACAGGTGCCGGGTGTCAGTTTGTGCATTTCCATGCCTGTTACACTTGTTGCAACAGTAATACTGTTTATGTATGATGCTGGTATTGTCGGCCGATGACGTCCCAAATGTGCTGCATTGAAGGCAGATGTGGTGATGACGCAGGTCAAGGTAACATGGTGCACTGTGTACAGCATTTTGGGTTACAAGAGGACTAAGTGAACGAGCGTCGATTTATTGGGAAACTCCCCTTACAATGATGTTCATGAATGGCAACACAACAGGTCGAATCACCAAACCGACGTATAGGTATCCAGTGAGGGCACGTGGGATAACTATGAGAGTGCTCGTCCTGTCAGACGAAATCGCACCCCAGGCCGTAACTCCAGGTGTACGTCCAGTGTGTCTGGCACAGAGATTAGTTGGTTGCAGGCCCTCGGCTGCCGTCCTTGTAACCAACACATAGCCATCACTGGCGCTGAGGCAGAACCAGCGTTCAACAGACAACAAAAACAAACCTCCACCGCGCCCCCTATAAGGTCTCGTTTGACACCACTGAAGTCGTAAATAGTCGTGCTTTTTGGGCTCAGTGGGATGCGCGATACAGGGCGTATGGCTTGGAGCTGTTCCTTGAAGTAACCCATTTGTAACTGCTCGTTGTGTCACTCTGAAGCCAACTACTGCTCAGACTGCTGCTGCAGATGCGCCAGATCCCCACACCATCACGAAGGTCGCGCCCCTCGGCGGCCGCCCACAGCCCAGTCCTCTTGCGGCTGTACATTCTCGTGACCACCGCTGTCAGCAATCGCGTACAGTAGCTGCATTCCCGCCAAGTTTTCCTGCAGTATGCCAAATTGATCATCCAGATTTTCGTACTCCTATTACACGACGTTGTTCAGGGCCAGTGAGGTGTTGGTAATGCTTCCTTTGTCACTTCAAAGGCATTTTTGACTAACACAAACTCACCTTATAACACTCTTTACTGCTACTGCTATACCATAACCTTAAAGTAGGAGTCAGTTTGTAACACAGAACTATTTTGCTATAGCAATTATGGTATAAAGCAACAGATCTGTGTTACCCTCTGAGAGGAATTTTGTTATGTTGACCGTGTTGTTCCTAACGGAGGTGGCTTATCGGAAATGAAAGTCAGATTTACGTTAATATTTGAACAGTAACAAACGAAATTTTGTTTATCTGCACTGTTTAATTGATAAAGAAAACGGTCGCCAGCTTAACTAGGCAAGAGAATGATTAACATTCTCGTTCAAGAAAATAGGTATAAGTAACTATAACGGACAAAACACAACCTAGACTTGGCCACACGCGAGTGCAATGAACGCCGACACACATATGTTTTCAGGTTGAAGCTAACAACTGGAGCAGCACAAAAACTATTTGCAAAATTATAACACGTACAGAAAAACACTATCACTTTCAGGGTTTACACAAACTCAGTGGTCTTTATACTGTTAATATGCACACAAGAGAGATAAACACTTATTGATCATGAACATGTAATTTCCTACTATGCAGTTTTCTATTTTTACTACCGTGAAACATAAAATTAACATTAATGTAAGATACTGACCCACTTTCTGATGTTAACAACAGGCAGTAGTGTGATTATTTACTAAGCAAAACTCTATAAGCCACTGTCTTGAGAAATTTTAATTTGAAGTTGGCAATAACACTTTAATAAGCAGTTTTACTAGGAAAATTATTTCAGCAAGCATCATTAACTTTAAGTTTCTCTTTACTATGTTCAAGGGGCATCAATTAGAAAACTGGGTTTCAATGTACTTTCAGTAAGGACACTCGGTAACCACTTTACTTCAAACGGAGAGGACCCTGAGAGGTGTTATGATGAGGAGTAAAATCAAGGTAGGTACATAAATTCAGATATGAATTACCTTATATTTCAGCAAACTAACACATCCATTAGGCTGATCCTTCACTGTACATCAATGCAGTATTCCGATACAATGATTGCGCAATGTGGTGGCAACTGCATGTTGGTAGGTGGAATTACAGGTAGAATTGCTGGACTCTGTCATTTCTTGGTGGCGATGATAAATACAAATTCCAGAATAGTTCCAGCTATTTATCCACCCATCCGAGGCATTGGAAAGTAGCAGAAAAAGCCTCCCTCGGAATCATCACAATATGCATCTGTTACTTGGCAGTGCACGGACTCGTAGCTCGTCTCCGACTGCTGGCTCGTCCCCGACTGCTGGCTCGTCCCCGACTGACTATCAGTTCCACCTTTTCCACCTAGGCCAACCACAATTTGCGCGCGCTACACAGTTCCGTTCCCGAGGGGAACCACTGCACCTTTTACATACAAACTCAGTAAGAACCCTAAGTGAGGATCAGCAGTTTACATAACAGCAACCAAATGCATTAAATAAAACAAAACATTTACACATATTCACATCTCTACAAAAATTATTCACACAAAATTACAATCATATACAGTAAGTTTTGTTCCCTCCAAATGGGACAAAGAATTTTAAATTACAGATACACTACTTTGCATAGAATCAAATTACGACATCAAAGGTTTGACAAAGAAAAGGGTACACAATTTTATGTTATCGATTAAAACACATTTACAGATGATCAACAATGTAACATTAAATAAAGCAAAATAAATCCATACAGCATAAGAGCTGTGGTGTTACAACCTCTTCCAGTGTCAACGATGAGTTACGATCACGCTCATGATCTGTATCCACATAGTGAGGGACTTAGGTTGGGAAGAGGAAACGAAATTATACTTCGACGTTTGAGAGGGTAATTGATGAGAATTGGAGTCAAATTTACAGAGAACTACGCAATATAGGACTGTTTTTCAGTATGGTTATTGCACTTTCTCTGGCCCGGAGGCATGCACTGCCTAAATTGGGACGGAAGTCAAAAATTCGTTGTGTCTTCTTCTGGAGAATAACTGTTGCAACTACTCTTTGATGTTCTGGATTGTGACATTGGGACACAGTTGACCTACGAACTGGTCCCATACGTGTTCTGCCCACGAAAACTCTGGTGATGTTCTTGGCGATGGGAATACCTTAACATCACTCAGACCACAGAGACAACTGACATGTGTAAACGAGCATTATCCTATTGAATATTACACCTCACTACTGTCGCATGAGAGGTAACACATGAGTACGTAGGATGTTCTTGATGCCTAAGATGTCCTAAATGTCTACGTCCGCATCATACTCCGCAAGCCACCTAATGGTGTTTGGTGGAGTGCACCTTTTGTACCACTAACTGAGCCCTCCAATGTTGGAAGTATGATTGTCACTAAGCTTCTGTATTGCCTCCTATTTCTCGAATTTTGTCCTCATGGTCATTACGCGCAAGCCACCTAATAATGTACTTAGGTACATCGACATCCGGCCATGTGTCGTAGTTGCTTCAGTTTTTTTTTTTTTTTTTTTTTTGTCAGGTGGCGGAATTTTGCAAATTCCTTAGGTATTACTTTCTCATTTAATCTATTTTTCAGCTTAACGTTATTCATTATCAACTTTAAGCTTCGGTTAAATTGAACTTATAATACAAACGTGTTCTGTAAATCTGTGGCAAATAGTGGCGCGATGTTTCAAGTGCCTTCCATTGCCTCCAATTCGTTTCATAATTTTCGTTTCTTAGTATTTCAAGGACGTTGTGAGTATTTCAGATAACTAATTTCTGACCGAATACCGCATAGTCGTCCAATTTATCTCTCCTGGTCCACATTCAGTTATCCACTTCCATCTTTCCACTCTTTTACTGTACCTCTCGAATACCTCACGGATTTGTACTTAATGTGTAAATATATTTTCTTCTCTGCGTTTTCTCCATCTTATTTCCCTTAATAACATTAACTATGTATTTATTTTTTCGTATAAAAATACGTAGATGTTTTAAAGCACAATGACATGATTGCTCCTCGGCTGTTATTTAACTAACAAGTGTTGACTTTTTTCTTTTGGCACAATTGGAAAATTTCTGCCTTGCAGGCCATTGTCGAATACTGTAGGTACTGACAAACATGAGAATGGCCTGTAAGACCGAAATTGGCCAATCATGCCAAACGTAATGAAGTAAACGCGTGTTAATTACGCAGGAGCAGGGCGGAATCATGACACCGTCTTTCGAACAGCTAATGGCTGTGGTACGATATACGAATTAAATTGTACCTACATTCGTTGTAGCCCATTGGTCCCTTGGCTAAAACCCCTTTCTCCATTAGCCTTCAGCCTCTATCGTTCACCCCATTTCGTCACTTTCGCAACTATCCCAAGTCATGTACCAATAATACTTCTCTGGCAACCAAATTTTGATAAAAACATCCCCCAGAAAATTAGCCACTTAAAAAATTATCTCTTAAAATTGAGAAGGTGATATTGGATGGCGGGTGTTTATCATAAACCGTGGCTACGTTAGGTGCTGTTGAACAAACCCTGAGAAGACCAACAACGTCCTCACAGGGGGAAGGCCTCAGATACAGACAACCGATTCGGTTGATATTTAGCAAGTCGCTAAGGTATAACCTAAAATCTATGGCCATAAGATATTTTGCCATACCACTGCGTCTCCCCCTACCCCGTTTTCAGAAAACTGCCCTTGATGTTCACACGCCTAATCGTCTCATATTTGACGCGATCGATAGATAATGAGGATTTTTCATGTAATTATATGGCGTCGGCAAACGCATAATTTCCTAGAGATCGAGACAAGAAACATTTCGACTGCCGTTTATGTAACCGTAAGGTAAGAGTTGCTCAAGGAAATTGCCGCCGGCCTTGAGACCAAAGCATTACTCAGTGCTGAAACATGCCCAATCAGTATTTCCGACCATTTGGCCACTCTTGCTGTTATTAACATCCCAAGGCAAAGGAATTTTAGAGGCAGGAGCTTGTGGAAGATCAACTTGTCACACTTAATGTACAGTGAGCTTGAGCTCGACTCAAAGCGAGTTTGGGAACATAGGAAGACAGGACGTAGCAGAACTAAGCTGCAGTGACGTGTTAACCACGCAAAACCCAAATTAAGACAATAAAGGTGTGACATTACGTCATGCAGGAGAGTGGCGACCATTTTAGTAAATGGGGATATTTGTAGTTAACATGGCTAGGTAACATAGAAAGTCACACAGCAGATGAAGAAGGACATTATTTATCACAAAATACGGATGATACATTTTCGAATCATTTCCATCTTTAGAACTTCAGAACCGCTTGTGAAATTGATCTGTGAACATTTTAAGTACTGCAAATGGACTGTTCAAATAATAAATCTTGAGTGAATTGGAAATCTCTGAAAGGGTGTACTACTTTTTTCCAGCAATGTTGATCAAAGTCTTTGGAAAAAAATTATTTTCTACTTTTTATATTCCCTATTGATTTACTTATCTTATGAATCCTCCCATACTCACCAGTATCAAAACGGAAAAAAGTTTGAACAGCCTGCAGAATTCAACTGGGAATCAGAGACAATTTCTTCAGTGCGCAGATAGGTAGCTTTATCGCTACGCCAACGGTGATTTTGATGACTAGCCCTTAACTTATGGGCACATAACTGGAAGTTTAATTCATCAATTGCTAGGAAAATTTGTGGACTGCGTATGTTGATGATAAATCCTCAATTTTCATTTATGTATCGAGCCCATCAATTCTCAGTCGACGGCACGTCATTAATGTTAATTTATCTCAGAGTCTTCCACATTAGGTTGTGCACAAACAGCGGGTTGTTGAGCCAAATTACCTCATAGGCTTTCACATTAGGTTGTGCACAAGCGGCCTGCCAAATACAAGCGGAATAGGCTGGCCGTGTGTGAGTCCTTCTCCTTGTCAGTATGCGAGCATCTGTCTCAGATGGTCTGGTAGCGATTCCACGGCCGATACAAGAGATCGTTCCCTTCTCTTATGTTCAAAAATGGTTCAAATGGCTCTGAGCACTATGGGACTTAACATCTGAGGTCATCAGTCCCCATAGAACCTAGAACTACTTAAACCTAAGGACATTACACACATCCATTCCCGAGGCAGGATTCGAACTTGCGACCGTAGCAGTCGCGTGGTTCTGCACTGAAGCGCCCGCAAACGCTCGGCCACCGTGGCCGGCTCTTTTGTTCCACACTACATTAAGCACGATTAATGTCTTCTCATGTTAATTCCATATAATTTCATTGTCTCACCATGGTTTAATTCCCTAGCCTACATGTCTCCATTGTTACCTGACACAACTATATATATCCACAAATAGCAGTTAGCCTGTGGCCTCCACGAGCATACATTTCATCTTCAAGAACCAAGATGAACAATCGCTAACGTCTGAGTCTTAATGTAATCCCAATATGACGATTATGAGGATCACTTAATACAGCTACAATATGCACTCTCCTGCTGCTCATTTATAACTGGGTTTACAAGCTTTTCCGTGGTTTTCAGTTAGTCCAGTATGAATATAACAACTAATGTATAGCTCTTTCTAATTTAATCAACGCAGCACAGGCCACAGAGGGAGTGAGACGTCACGTATGGATGTCAACAGGCAGAAGCGGTGTCGCTGGCGGGGTACAGCTGCTCTTGGGTGGAGTCGAGCGCGGCCTTCAAGCGCACCCTCCGCCTGCTGCTGTGCCGCGCCCAGAAGCGCCTCGTCCTCACTGCCGGCTACTGCTACCCCATCGACAGGGCCGCGTTCCTCTCGGTCAGTATCAGCTCAGCTACTGTTTAACCAATGATCCCCACCTATATGCGATGTCGAACTGCTGGGATCTGCGCGTACTAGTTAAGGATATCCATAGCACGTTTCTTGCCTAGCTGCAGTATGACTGCCACAAAGAGTGACTGCAATACAAAGGAGAATCCCCTCTGATGCTCCGACCATGTGAGTCCGCTAGACTGTATTTTCCGTATTTGCAGGGAAGAACAAATGAGCTATTTCAAAACTAGTGAAAAAATCCAAAATAGTTCACTTGTATCATTTCAAAAAAGGGAGACCAGGGCAAACGTTTTGTTTAAGCTCGTATATTTCTTCACAAAAATGTTCAAAAAGTCCACGTTGAACTTCAATGCATTTTGCAGCTCTCGTAGACAGCTGCTGTGTTGCTGATCTGAACTCTTTCCTACTGTCCTTCACTTCAGCTTTCACATGTAAAATACGTGTTAAAAATTCCTGCTTTGTGTCCATTCTGTTCAAATAGACTTTGCTCTTAAACCAACCCCACATACAGTGATGTAATGGAGTATTATTGGGTGATCTCGATGACCAATAAACGACTCA
Organism: Schistocerca cancellata; assembly: GCF_023864275.1. NCBI lineage: Eukaryota > Metazoa > Arthropoda > Insecta > Orthoptera > Acrididae > Schistocerca > Schistocerca cancellata. The sequence continues at coordinate 256,332,944 of NC_064634.1, forward strand.
AGGCGCCCGATACAACACCCAAGATATATTCCAGTTAGGTACTGTGTCAGCTGCCATATGGGAGGTGCAAGAGTACCGCTATGCTGAAAGTACACAAGGCGCCGTTTTGGCAAAAGAATATCTACCAAGTAGTCTGGTATCACATTCTGAAAGAAATCACGATAGCCTGCTCCATTAAAACCGTTATCCAAAACAAACTAGACGAATGAGTTCGTCATCAATAATACCAGATCACAAGTTAAATGTACATTAAATGGTCAGTATAGGGAGCACTGTGTTGCTTAATGTCATATTGGTTGTATTTGCATGTGAGTGCTGGTGAAGGAGGACATGTGTCTAACGCCCATGATTTTCAAGCAGTTGTATGTCGGATACCGTTACGAAAAGGGCATGCATTCATTTGAAGTTTTTTTCTCCAGCATTACCAACACTATAACCACTCAAAGCACGTGACTCACGTCCTGTCCCAATTTGCATATAAAATCTCAACAGGTACTGTCTGTACTACTCACAAACTGCTGTTAGATATGGTATTGATATTTGTAAAGACAATGACAGGCTAAAAAATCATGGAGAAAGACAAATATATTGGGAAAACTAATACATAACATTATCCACTCCCTCACAACCAAATCTAGAACAATGCTTCTCAGTAATCAATCTATGGTTCAGTGCAAAGTGGATGAAGTTTGCAAGTTATTAAACACAGGATTGATAGGCTGATTAGAAATATGTCATTAACTTCTTGTTACATCTGAGGTTATTCTTTGTTGTGTACTACTTCTGCTGCATTTATAGATAGCAAAGTCTGTCACTACCAGGTTGGTATCATACTCAGAATACACTACACTTACACTACGTAACGCAGTTTTATAGTAAATACCCTTGTAAAGAGTATTTGTTTGACACCCACCACACAGTGTAAGAACCAGTACTATATTTGACATGCTTTTTCTCTGTGGTAATATACCTTCTTCACCATTTTATTATTGTTTCTAGATATATTGTTAACCTTTGTTACAAAGTTCGAAGATAGTTATAATTAGGATATGATGTAACATTCAGGACCTAATAGCGTTTTCGTATGAGTTTTGTTGTGCTTCAAAACAGCAAAAAACTCGGTGGGTTTAGAAACTTGAACAGGAATATGGATTTCCAAAAATATCGTTATTACATTTAGAAATACAATCCATAGTGGTGATTAGTTGTAACTAATAACGAGTCAAGTTGGAAAATGAAATACAAACAGAATTTGCTCTTCATATAGAACATTCCTTTTATATTGACATTGTTCCATTTGATTTCAGTTAGTTAATGCATCATACTCCTACTATGCTCTCCTGGGCCAAATGAATGGACGCTAGGACCTGAACTCTTCACTGTCTACAATCTTCAGGGAACTCCTACAACTATTTTACATTTGCCTTTTCAGTATAATTTTACAACTGCATTGTGTTCTAGTGTGTATAATGCTTCTTCTGGTAAAGGACTTTTTTTTTCGAACAGGTACTACAACTGCATTTAAAAAGTAGAAGTACTTAAAACAGAATATGGTCGACTTTCAGGATACTTAGCAAAGAAGTTATGTATCATGTTTTATCACTCATGTTAATTAATTTTATATTGCCAATACGCAATGAAATGTTGAAATACAGAAAGTCAAGAGCTAGAGATACAGTTAGTCAGATTTTCCTTTCTGTTTCTTATTATAAGTTGTTGCTGTCTACAGCATTAGTAAAGTTATAATTCCTGTAGAGAGTTTTAACCTACTAAGACAAAAATGTGCAGGAGTAATGTTCTTCATTTCAAACTTTAAGTGACTAAAGAGTTTCCTCAGAATTTAATGTTAAAATGTGAAATGCAAATTATATTGCCATTTGCAGCAGTGATATATTAGTTAATGTCATACAGTTTACATTGTACAAAGATAAGTTCACTTTTGAACCAGTCGCTACAGATAGCATGAGACCAGAGTGGAATATGAAATTAGTGCAATAAAAATGTAAAACCATACTGAAAATTGTTTTGTAGTTTGGAGAGAGGAATAAGACCACAATACAAATATCATCAAAAGGAAATAAGGGTGCTGCTGTTTATATTATATAAAATAATACCCAGTATTTATTTTTGCCTTTTGAATAAAACATTATTCCTAGAAAAGTATCATACACAATAGCATAACATGTGAATTTTTGGGTGGGAGACCATTAATGCTTATTCTGTTGTTACAAAACACACAGTACCAGGTACCATCAGTAAAACGTATGGACTGTTAAAATAAATATAGTAACTTTTCTGCTAATATATTCCTTCTAACACATATAAAATAAATTTCTAAATATCAAAATACTGCTCAAAAATTGTTTCTTTGTATTTGTATCATTTTCTATTTCAACATCCTTAGCTATCCTCTATAACAGTGTCACAAAACATAAAGTTGTTACAAAACTTATTTTAATTTTCAAGGTGCAGTACTTCTTAAATTTATGGAAATGCTTTACTTATTCATTCCTAAAGTAATGCTTAAAAAGGCACGTTTACAATGAAATGCCCTAATTTCAAACTTTTTAAAATTTCCTTTACAATGGAAAGATACAGACACACTGGCTAAATTTTTGTTATATCCACAGACCCACAGCTTTTTTCTAAATTGCTATTGGACTGAATTTCACTATACTACTTTTATTAGGCAATATAAAATTACAGAAAAATGTTACATTTTCAAATATAATCACCATATCTGAGGATGTAGACTGATACTTTTATTTCTACTCACTAAGAGTAAACTGAATTACTCGAAGTATTATAATTTGCTACCTCACTGTTCACATTTAATGTGCGGAATTTCTGGCACCCATATTCATAATTGACTCAGTACACTTATACATCCTTATTTTGATGTATTTTCGCCGTTCAGTTTCCAAGCATTGACAAACATGCTGCCATAGTGATGTACTTCCTAATGATCATCACTGCCATCCATAGTTGTGGTCCCACTTAATGTGGTTGTAAGGAATCGGTGCAGTAATGTTTTATCATAATGTGAGTTGTGTGAAATATTCGTTATACATAGCTATGTATTCAGATAATGTAGTGCTTTTCGATGTTGGTTTCTGCATGTGCTTGAAACTGACAAGTAGTAGATATTAGTTAATCACACGATTAAATAATAATCACATAACAACCTACTACCGACCATGTTCAAGTTTATTACCCACTGTAATGTGCCTGGCAGTTTCCAAACAGCTTATTATTTCCTAAGAGGTACAAAATTCGGTTGTTTCATTGATGATCTTGATTTCATTTGCTACTATTGATTCCTAAATATGTGATCTCCTAATTCTTCATAAACCAGTAATATAATTACAAATATAGACTTTCTCATATTCACACTGACATCACTTGTATTTAGAACACGTGAAAGTGCATGTAACCAAATCAGCTCTCTTATAAACTCCAATTAAAGTAACTATATTATTTATTAACCTCTTCCTAATACATTCAACATTATTATACAGCGACACTTTTAGATTTATTTCGATTGGCTGCTAAAATAAACGACTTTTTTCAGTGATTCTTGTCTGCTAGATCTCGAGACTGATATGATTAATTTATTAACGTATTTATATATTAAGATTATCTATAAAATGAAAGAAAATAATATTTCTAACGATCATTGAAGGACACTGCAGGTTTTGCAGAGGTATCGTATTAGCATCAAGACATCACTACAGAGCAGGGGAAATAAACCTTCACTACTAAAAACCAACATAAAAAGCTTATGCAGATAAGATAAACTCTAAACAAAAGAAGCAAAAGCAACACTAACAGCTACAGGAACACACAGATGACAAATGTACTGAGGAACAATATCTACTCATAGCATACACAAATCATAACATGCATTCACAAATAAACATAAAACACAGAGGAATGAAGGAGCAATCATACATTATGTAGACTGATAACACTGCCTCTAATGAAGACTCCAAGGCATTTGGAAATATAATACAATGAATCCGTAAGAAGTTCGTTAATTCAACCTTTATAAGGTATTCCACAAAATAACATCTGTTTCAGCTAAAACTAAAGAAGATATGAAGATCATGAGGATCAAGAATCACACGAGAATATTCATGCCGTTATGACAAAACTACTTCATCGAAAGAGCCCATGGATCTAAACGAAAAGCAATACATGATTAAGCAAAGTAAGTTATATTCTAATCACCAACATAATCACACTCGAATAACCATAAAATTTCAATAGCCTTCCACAGTAACCCACAGTCAGTGATGTAACAAGACAGGAAAAAATTACATTATCAATTAATAATGGTTGATCGTAAACAACAGTTAAACAGTGTTGGTTTAACTTCTAGCATTTTACACATATCCTATAGTAGGTTTCCAGTTTGTTTTTGATATTCAGGGAAAGTGATGCAACCTAATTTTTTCATTTTATGCATCATTTTTCACATGTTTATGTTGGATACTTAACAGCCAGATGTTTTCTGTAGTTGATACATTATGCCACAGAAGTACTAGATACAAGCAGTGAGATCTATGTCATTGTAGTGGGAATTCTAAAAGAAGTTAGTGAGAGAGTTACTTGTTGGCTATGCTATCAACAGATGGAAATAGCTTGGAAGGCAGAGAGAGGAAATACATAATGAATAGTGAAATCTTATTTTGTAAAGACTAACTGGACAAGTCAATATTTTCTTGAGGTACATGTTGGAAGGTTTATTTAAAACTTCTTACCATGGTTTCAACATTTATATAATACAAAGTTTTCTTCGAAGGATAACAGTGACAGCTGGGTTAAATGTTGTACAGAGGTATGTTAACATACAACCGAAGAGTGTCAGTCAGATATAAAATTTCACCTCCATAATAATTAAAACATGCAAAGCATGGTTGTTGTCAATAGATATTACATCATCAATTTACAGCTGATGCACTGCCTATATTTTGATGTAACTATGTCACAGCATGTAATTCAGTTGTCAATGTTGCCTTTTGAAGAAGTTTTTATAAATGTTGAAACCATGTTAAGGGTTTTAAGTAAATCTTCCATTTTCGACAAAATGATAGTCTCTTTATTATTTGTACAATAAATTTTTTTCTTTATTGGCTTGGGTTAGTTGATTTCATTGTTCAGACAAGAATAACATGTATCCTGTTCACATGGCTTACAATCAGGGGCTATAGTTTTAGCAATGTGTTTGCGTAATTAATCCCTTGGCACAGTAAAATTAGTTACAAAACATAAATTTTTAAAGATGATAGGAGCAATCAGATAATGAGTTTTAGTTTTTGCAATACGGTTTTTAGGAGAAATTTTTCCTACATTCGTTTCACAAGTTCGAATCAGATTATATGTGTCGCCACATTGCACCCTGTGGAACAAAGTGACTATAGCTAACACATGATCTCTTTATAACAGGCATGTCCTTGCCTTTCACTTGCAGAAGACTTTTCTTTTATTTAACTTGCTTGCTATTAAGCTTCATATTTAATGTTCGTCACTTTGACCAGCATGAGATTTTTCTTGCCACAGGTAAGCCACCCAAATTCGTTAGGGCCAGTTATAGTACAGTCAGACTACATCATTAGCATTCTTAATTATCCGTTGTTTTTCAGAATTCATTATCAGGTCAGTCTAATCAAAGTTCAGGTCAGATTTGATTTCTTATTCAGACAGTTTTACTTTCACAGCACAGTGTAACAATTGCGTGTACATTATTCAGTGTTTGGAATTTTGTTTAGACAGAATGGATGCATAAAAATAGAGGACATTTTTTTAGAAACATTACGGTGATTTAAACTTTCAAATTTGATTAGTACTTTTATGTAGCATTTTTATTCTGTTCTGGTGGAACTGAAAGGCACATATTGTGATGCCACAATTGTGACACTGCATTACACAACGTAAAATTCCACACATGAGCTTTAGTTTACAGGGGTACTTTTTAATTAATTTGTTGAGGTTAATTGTAACACAGTTAAACAGTTTCTGTTTTGTCAGCTCGTTTTATCAAATATGTTTCTATAATTACACATCCTTTAGTGTTCAGGATTACAACACAGACATACATAAGTATAAATAATAGCAATCCACTCCAGTCCAGTCATAGTTCACAAAATTAAACATAGATAAGTTCCACCTATCGTTATCAACACAACATAGAAATGCAGTTCAATTGAAATGGGATACAAGTGTAAACTGTGTGAATGTAACAAACAGCATTAACATGAAAAATTTTGGTACAGGTGCTTGAGTTTGACCATTACATTCACTTTACCTAGAATTTGATTCCTGAAACAAGTACAGCGACATTAAACCCCTTATAACCTAACATTTGTGGTTCCTTCGATTTACAGTAATAATAACTATGCTTTCTGAATACCGTGTCTGGCCTAAACTCGTTAAATAATCAGAAGGTTTACATCGAGTATTTCGAATGTCTTGTCTTTCTGTGAACATTGTAATATACTTTCTTTTTATTGCACAGGAAAGCTGAAAAAGGTTTGCATTATTGCATTTTCACTACAATGACCTATATCGACTTTTTTATGAACTCCGTTTATGACACAGTTTTGCAGTTGAGTCTTGAGAGAGTAGAACTACATGAACTGTTATACAACCAGCTAACGTTTATCGAATCGTGAATAAGTGAGAAATATTTCACTTATAGTACAGATTTGTGCAACACATATATGTATCGTTCCTCAGGTGGCCAAATACTCCATTCCCAAGGCTTTTTAAGGCTAATACCTTGATGTTTGGCATAACGCTACTTCAGGAATATCATCCAGCATGCTTCAATTTGCCACGCGCCGTAGCAAAGTGTGCTTTTCAATTTTAATTCACGCTGCATAGTCTCCACACAGCAGTACCCCAGAACAAAAGACACAATGCACTTTCAGTTTACATCATATCATCTCCACAGACAAACCAAAACAGTACTTATTACAACAAAAATTTCATTCTCACCTTCGCGATGTATTTTCTTCTCAGTGTGTGCTATAGTATATCGCACAACGTTGTCATCGTGAGTTCTATGAAATATAGCTGAAAAACCAACTTGGAAATCTTAATTTATCCAGTTACACTCAGCTGCTTGGCCAACTGTATACGTATGAACCGTTAAAAAATTTACATAAATTAATCTCTTCACAAAAGTTCTCTCTAGTGCTACAAACAAATTTTCACTGCAATGACTGATATCCATTTTTTCACGAATTTCATTTACTACACAGTTTTCCAGTTGAGTATTGAGAAAGTAGGACTACATAAATTGCTGTACAAACAGCTAACAATGTTCCACTCGTGAATAACTCGTGAATAACTGAGACAAATTTCACGTACAGTAGAGATTTGCGTACCACATACATGTATCTTTCCTCAGGTGGCAAAATACTCCATTCCAAAGGCTTTTTATGGCCAATAGCTTAATGTGTGGCCTAATGCTATTTCAAGAATATCATCTGGCTTTCTTCAATTTGACCACACGTCGTAACATAGTGCACTTTCTGTTTGCATCACATCGTCTTCCCAGACAAAACAAAACAAAATTTTTTACAATAAAAATTTCAGTCTCATCTTCTCGATGCATTTTCTTCAGAGAGAGTGCTGTATTCCCTTGCACCACATTGTCCCTGTGAGCTCTTCATTAATTGCTCCAATACCAATCTGCAATCTTAATTTGGCCAGTTACACTCTGCTGTCTTGCCAGCTGTGTATGTCTGAACCACTACAAAGTTTACATAAATTAATCTCTCCACGAAAGCTCTCCCTCGTACTACTAATGGATTATACCAATACTTGGATAATAAATAATACGACTTTCCCAAATACGGGCTTACAAAACACAAAGTTAACTTAACTAAATATTATATATACTTCTTTCCAATGGATTATTGATTCGTGCTATGACTCGTGATCCACGCTGACTCATAGCCAAGGCTACCAGCACACAAATTCTCAGTTGTATAGCTTCCCACGAGAAGTAGCGAGCCTTCCGTTATTAGTGCTTCCGTCACTCGCTCTCACATATACCTGAAGATTAGCCTACATTTTTCCGGCCACAGATAGCGCACACATTCTTTCACACGCGCTAATGAGACGTGATCCCTTGACATGCTACGATATACACAAAGCACAACGAAATTAAGATGAAAACTAATAGCACCCTAATCTGCTCCTTTGACACTCATACATTGACATTTCTTGTCTACACACTTACTTATACACCCATAGAACAAACAGTACCTGAATGGCATATAATTTGGTGCTGGGAATGTTGGCAACCCTATTAGTCCTGAAAAAAGCATGACATAAACGCTCAGGTAACAGATATATGGTGCATTATGTACACAGAAACGTGCATGAATACACAATGCGATAAAACTGAAAAAAAAAAGGAATGAGCGAAGTATTTGACAAGTGATGCAACGAAACAAAGTTGCAAATCAGTAGGACCAGTTTGGTGTGAAATTGGGTGCTTTTTATCAGAGTCGATGAGGAAAGGAATATATCAAAAAGTACAAGTAGAAAAAGGGACAGGATGACACGACATATTTCAATATACCAGGGAATGGGTTCACTGCTACTGTGGGGGTCATGCAGAGTAAAATTTAAGGGGAGAACGGAGACGGAAATGAATCGTATCCAGAACTGAGGACGTCAAGTGTTCAGTACTGTTCTGAAAGATAGAGGTTAGGGCAGGAGCGCCTACTGGCCATTGATAGCCGCCCACAGCGGAAGACATGCTTTCTCCACATCGTACCTCGTTTTTGCGAAGTTTACTGAAGATACAGCGTTCATCTTTGCCATTCCAGTGCGAAAGGTCCCACGTAACAAGTTAAGTGCACAACCCATGGAATTACCAAGTTGATTTACTGGTATTTACTTAGAAAATGTGACTTCAGGTATTCCATTTGTGTCCGAGTAAAATAAAGTGGCCGGTAGCTGTGACCGAGTGGTTCTAGGCAATTCAGTGGAGAACCACGTGACTGCTACGGTCGCAGGTTCGAATCCTGCCTCGGACATGGATGTGTGTGATGTCCTTAGGTTCGTTAGGTTTAATAGTTCTAAGTGCTAGGGGACCGATGGTCTCAGATGTTAAGTCCCATAATGCTCAGAGCCATTTGAAACATTTTTGAAAATAAAGTGGGTCAGGTAAATTCGTTCCGAAAACCTAAGTCCTACAACATAAAAAAAAGGATTTAAACGCGCTTTCAGTGTTGATTGTATGAAATGTCTTACATGTGTTGTCATATAAACAGTGTGTTAAGGGCGGTAAAAACGTAATTTCTGCTAGAGGATCAACTGTGATCAATATTTTTATTTTATACAATTTCAGCAATAGTATTCATCGCGGATTTTGTACGCTTTTCTGAAGGAAAACTGGTGGGTATAACAATTTTGTAGTAACTTGGCGTCTGTGGTTCATATTAACTATAATTAAGATATCGTGGTACAGTCAGTTTTTTCTTTCAACACGTGTGCATATTACCAGCATTTATCGTAAATTAATACCATTTTCAAGTTTTGTAGCGGCTGTAGCGTCAACTTGCTGAATATCATTAACTTTTATTCCAGATTTATTGCGGTCTTAGTAGAATTCTCGTTTTGCGTTGTACATTCTTGTGTTCTTAAACAAATTAGTAGGGGTTTTCATTTGATAGAGCTTATGTTAAAGTTATTTATTTACTTTTCTGTAAAACATTCCACCAGCTATAATGCAGGTCTACTGTGAATTCTGTCCTCATATACGGTATGAGTTAGGTGACGTCCATAAGCAGCTTGAATTCATCATCGCTACTGTCAGGCATTCGGAAGCTGCTGTGATTGAGTGTGTTAAGAGGGCTTCGAGAGTCATGTACCACAGATATCAAATGTACTTCAATTACTTTCCAGTCCTGTGGATTCTGTATCTTCTATAGTGAGAGTGAGTTCAGTCACTACTGGAGCACTTCACTGCTAATGCTCAGTTCGCTATTTTAAAATTTGATTTTAAAACTATTTTAAGGATTTTATAGAGGATCCTGCGACCTATGAAAACTCATTGTGTTTTATCGAGCCAGCTAACCAACAAGTTCGAGGTGCAGCTACCAGTGAAAGCGAAACGCCATCAGTGAGTCTCACTTCACCTGTTGGGAGACAGGCAATGTCCTATGTCAAGAGGTGCACTCAGTGTGTAAGCCAGGCTCCTCTTTCAACTTGTTGAAGAGACATTTGAGCAGCCATTGAGGGAATACGGTGACACCATCTGCAGACTTTACACGACATTGGAACCAACGATGTGTATCACCTGGCTCCCGAAGTCATAACTGGAACATTGCAGTGACCGGCAGAGAAGTTTGAGAAGACCAGTCTTGCTCATGGAGTTTAAGCAAAGTTCTCAATTTGCAGCACTATCCCAGGAACTGAATGTGACACCACGGGTTCTCATCTGAGTGGAAGGATCGAAACTGCGTCTTCGAAGGTTCTGTGTCAAGCTTCGTTGCTTATCCCGGACTCGTGCCATAGGGTTAATAAATGTGGGAGTCCACGTAAATGGGTCAGGTGTGCACTGCTCATCAGAGGCTCCTCCGCAAGCAGTTGACTATGTGTGGGGTACAAGCAATGGTGTTTTAGACTATGCGACTCTCTATCTGGTCCAGGTAACGATAGCAGTAAGAAGCGGCAAATGTTAGTATAAGATCCAAACAAATGCCTACTAGAGGCGAGAATATTAAAATATTACTGATTAAGTATCGAAGCATTGGCAACAAAGGGCCAGGGGTTGAAGTGTTCCTCAAAACCAGGTACGTAAAGCTAGCAAAATACGAAAATGATATCGGTGAGATATTTTGGTCAAAATCCACCAAAACGATAGACTAATAGTAAATAGAAATGTTGTTTTTTTTTTTCAGTAGAAAATAAACTCAAATCTAAGAAGATAGAAACGGAAAGTGGATGCAAGACTTTCTGGACAAGATCCAGTATCAACAATAGGCGTAAACTTATAATCGGTTCCTTCTACTGACCACCAGATGTTACCTGAAACTTAGAGAAATCCCAAATGCACACCGGCTTAAGCTCCTCAGTCATACTGTAGTCATCAGAGGAGACTTTAATCTTCCAAAATTCATTGGGAAAACTACACTTTTGTAAAATTTTTGCGTGGCAAGACATCCTGTGAAACATTACTGAATTACTTCTCTGACAACTACCTGGAACACATGCCACAATGGTGTTTTCAGTCTTCAATGGAGAGTGCACTAATATGAAACTTCCTGGCAGATTTAAACTGTATGACAGACTAGGACTCGGTCCCAGGACTTTTTCGTCTGTTCTTTCACTGAACTACCTACGCCCGATTCACGATACACGTTTCAGTCTGCCAAGAAGTATCATATCAGAGCACATTACTACGCAGAGAGAAAAATTCGTTCTGATAACATCCCACAGGCTGTAACGAAGGCATGTCTTCCAGAAGTGCTAGTCTTGTAAGTTCCGTAGGAGAACTTGGAATGTAGGATATAGGAAACAGGCGGAAGTATATCTGTGAAAACGGATCCTGAGTTGTGCTTGGTAGCTTAGTTGGTAGAGCACATGCCAGAGTATGGCAAACGGTCCCAGTGTCACATCCCAGTTCGACACATAGTTTTAATCTGCCAGGAAGTTTCAGAGAGTAGATTGTTCGGAAGCCTAGCCGTGATGGGAATGCGTAGGATTCAATAGCAACAAAGACGCCTGACCATTTTGAAAGCAGTGTCCGCAACCATGAGGCAGCAGCTCCAACAATGACTACGAAAGTACAAAACGCAACTAAAAGACGTAGAGGGATTTATTTGTTCAGCAAACTATGTAAAGAGGCAGTTGCGTAACATACCGATAAGGAACTCCAGTATTTAGCTCACAGAAGAACAATGGTTCAGGGTAGTTCATCATGTAATGGCAGCTGCAAATGTGTTGGCAGCAGCAGCTGCAGAAATTTGAGGTTGCTACGCTGGATTTAGTTTAATATTTGTCTCACGGGCTTCTGAGAACAAGTCAATTGTTTCTGAATATCTTACTGAGTCAATTAGTATGTACTTCCTTACAACTAATGGCCAATGACCTTGCCTCAGTGGTATCATTGGTTTCCATCAGCTCATCTAAGTTAACTACTTTCGAGCTTGGCTAGCACTTGGATGGGTAACCGTCCGAGTATCCCAACTGCTGCTGGTAAGTGGGGTGCATTCAGCCCTTGCGAGACCATTTGAGGAGCTACTTGACTGAGAAGTAACGGCTCCGTTTACGAAATCTAACAACGGACGAGAGAGCAGTGCGCTGACCACGTGCCCCTCCATACCCGCAACCTATGAGGCATATCTTTTGGGGATGAAACGGCGGTCGGTCGATACGCTGGACATTCCGCGATCTTTTCCGATGGAGTTTAGTTTACTTTTAGCTTATAACTAACTAAGGTTTGCGTCAATTTTAGTGCCTTTGTCTTGTGTATAGAGGGGACATGATTTAAGGCTTATAGGAGCTGCGTCTATTACGCACAGATGCAGATGATATTAGCCATTGATCGTAAAAAGCTGGAAGCTGTGTTAGCTACAGTCGACAGATTTCAGCCTACTGCCCTGGGTTGAGGGGCCTTGTGGCACCTGAAACCGATGCTTTGGCTGCTCTGGAAGCTGTAATAATACCAGGAATCTCTTACGTCGGAGCTTCTTCCGTTTCGCATGTCGCGGTCTGCCAGTGCCTTCCTGACAATAAATGGGGAACGGTAACGGGATCGTGAAACTGTGGGGCGGAAGCCGAAAGCGTGAAGCGACCGCATTGCTGTCTCTCCACGCTTTGAAAACGTTTGAAGTGCGGCTCACTGCAGAAAGTGTACTCGATCCAGCACGCGACACCTTCTCTGTTGTGGCTGGGGCCGTTCTCCCGAAAAGACCTGAGCGAGCTCGGAGGGTGGAATTAACTGTCACTGAAACATTCAGCGTTAGGCGGCTGAAGGAATGGCCAGTTTCCACTGTGTTTGCTTGATGAGAGATCTTGTCCAAGATGTAGAGGAGGTTCTGTCGGCAGCAACTGAGGCCACCGGATGCATCCATCTACCAGTCGTGGTTCTTGTTGACATGAATGTCGCTTGCCACTTTCGTACAGAGGCCACAGTCGGTTCTTAAAGATCTGTGGCAGCTTTGCTGAAGACAGTTCTGATTCTCAGAGGGTGGATGCAGATATATTTCGATAACCGATCTCTGTCTTCTGTTTTTGACCTGAGACGATTCTCTGACGATCTTGGATGCGAGTTTCTCTGAGAGAATTGTAGCACCTACCTCCCCTACTTGAAGGTCAGCCAAGCACAGCACGCTGGCACGAGCAACTATGGTAGCGGAGTATGTGGAGCGTGCGCATGAGGGAGTTTTACGGTAGAGAAATATCTCCACAGACCAGATAAAATACGTTCCGATTTCAGATATAGACAGTAGCAATAGTTATGACAGATCGAAGAAAGAGGATGTTAATATAATACTGTCTAAAGGAAGTAGTGTCGATTATCAATGGTAACCAGGCCCATATTGCACTAAGGAGAGAAACGAGATATTAATAGCAATGAAACTCTACATTTCGATTGGAATCTGTACGGCAAAAATTGCTTGAATGCCGGTGGTGGTGGCCTTTTTACAGACGTTAAAATACAATACATCATAGGACTCTGGATTCTGAATAGGAAATCATTTAGGTGAAGGTAAGTAATAAAGATGTATCAAAAATGGTCATCCGACGCATTTACACACCCTCTGACGCAGGAGCAGTAGTGAAGGAACATTTCAGGGGAAACTTCTGAATACTTCAGTTATATTCCTGGTCGTGTTATAGCATTAGGTGGAGATTTCAACTTGCCAGCTCGAGACTGGGAGACTCAACTGATTAAGATTTGTAATAAGGGAGAGGCATCACGAGAAATAGTTGTAAATGCCTTATCTGAATATTACCTTTAGAAGATAATCAGAGAATCGACTTGTGAAATAACATACTTGATCACTTGGTCACCAAAAGACACAAAAGTTTCAATTGAGCTGACGTAGAGGAGGGACTCGGTAATCTTAAAGTTCTTACCGTATCATTGAATACGCCTGTAAAAAAAGGCACGATGACATTTTTGAAGAGCGACGTAAAACAGATTTCAAGTTGCCTGACTGGTCAAGGAGAAAATGTCATCCCGAGCACTGACAAAGAGGACAATAGCCGAAGCTGAACTGTGCTACACGATACGCTTTAGACAAGTATGTGCCTTGCAAAATTGCGAGGAATCGCAAAGACCAGCCATGGTTCGACAGCCGTGCTAGAATGCCTGTACCAAAGCAAAGGAAGCTTAACTGCAAGTGTAAAAGCAGCCAACGCCACAGTGACAAAAGTGAACGAAGCCAAAATTAGTACGTATAAGAAGAGCCAGGCGTGAATTGCTTGGTGAATTCGAAAGTAAACTTCTATCTGTCATCTCGACGGAAACTCTGATCTTCTGCTAAGTCAGTAAAAGGACCGAAGCCATCTAACCAGACATTCTATGACCGTAACGGCATCGAAACTGTTTCTAAAACTGTTTCATTGCGGAAGATCGCAGTTGCTCCTTTGTATCGTCGCACTAGTGTCAAAATGACACCCATCGAAATAAGTGACAACGGGACAGAAAAGTAAACAAAATATCTCAACAGACGGAAGGCCACTGGACCTGACTGGATACACGTACCATACCACACACAGTTTTCGAAAGTGCTGCCTCATCTTTTGGCAGCATAGTATCGCAGACCACAAGAGGAGCGAAGCTAAGCCAAGGAGTGGACAAAAGTAGAAGCTATTATAATCTTCTAAAGTGGTTATCAAACATATATAAAAACTGGAAGATGTACATCTCTGATGTCGTCTGTTGTAGAATTTAGGAACATGTTTAATACTGCCATATTATGGCATTTCTGGGACCAAAAATCTCTGCTGTAGGAATCTACATGAGCTCCGTAAACAAAAGCTATGTGAGACAACCCTCTGGTGTTCGTCCTCAAGACCCAGTAGCAACAGATACCGGCGTCCAAGATAAAGCCGTGTTCCTTGACTTCTCAAAGGCGTTCGATACAGTCCCGCATAGCCACCTGATGAACAAAAGTCTTCGCTTGAAAAAAGATCATCCTACTCAGAAAGCAGCTCCATATTCTCCACTGGCGATCGTGACGATCAGTCGCGATCACCGAATAACAAACAACATTGTGAAACATTGCGCCCACGGTCCGTCGGCGTGCTAAGTCACTTTTACTGCCGAAGGCGTCGCCCAGAAGAAGCAGCCGGCGTTTGTGATTTCGACACTCTGTAGCGTTGTTGGACAACGTATACGGACAGCGGTCCCTATCCTTGATTTGATTCTGAAGTCAACCCTCTACAACTCCTCAGCACTTTTCAGGGACAGCGTCCATGGTCCAGGGGTAGTGTCTTTGACTAATAAATGAAACGTCGTCAGTCCCTGTTCGGAACTCCCCACTGCTTAAGATTCGAATGAAAGTCATCAGCAATGGTTGCCGAATACTTGCGACACAGCAAGTCACCTTCGTTCTTCCAACCGCCTTGTCAAAGAGGGCGGAGGGGCGAACACAGGTCCAGGGTACTCTTTTTCCCTCGAAGTGGGAAGCCGCCCCTAACAGGTGGAAGAGTCAGCAATGATCAACGATATGAGAATGCGTAGGGAAACGCAAACCACTGCAATTAAAGACACATAATGAGTATCAACCGGACATACAGCCCGAAATTTAAAAAGTGTCATGATGATCTCCCCATTGGTAAAAGATTCCGGAATTGTCCTCCATACGGATCACCAGGAGGGAACTCCCAAGGGGGAGGTAGTTGTGGTGTCACCGCCAGACACCACACTTGCTAGGTGGTATCTTTAAATCGGCCGCGGTCCATTAGTACATGTCGGACCCGCGTGTCGCCACTGTCAGTAACTGCAGACCGAGCGCCACCATACGGCAGGTCTAGAGAGACGTACTAGCACTCGTCCCTAGTTGTACGACGACTTTGCTAGCGACTACACTGACGAAGCCTTTCTCTCATTTGCCGAGAGACAGAATAGCCTTCAGCTAAGTCCATGGCTACGACCTAGCAAGGCGCCATTAACCATATCTGGAGAGAGTCTCACTTATATAATCAAGAATGCTGTATACAAATGATGGAGTAAAGTTAAGTATTCATGGAGCTACATACTTTTCTTTATAGCATTCATAAAGTATCCGGTTTCAGACCCCACGCCCGTCTGCGTTAGATTATAGCGTGCATTTAGGCCTCCTCTATCTACAAGGTGTTGGCACATTTGCCAACACAACAGTAGTCATGGCAAAAAGATTGATTAATCAATGACGGGTTAACGTTATACGTGTTAAGGCGTGGAATGTCAGAAGTTTGAACGTGATAGGGAAACGAGAAAATCTAAAAATGGAGGTGCAAAGACTCAATCTAGATATGGTGGTGGTCAGTGAAGTGAAATGCACGGAAGACAAAGATTTCTGATTTCTGAACAGACGAATATATGGTAATAACAAAGGCAGCGAAAATGGTATACCGGGAGTACGATTCGTTATGAATAGGAACGTAGGACAGGGAGTGAGGTAGCTAATGTGAATAGTACAGTGATACGGTTGTTCTTATAGGTATCAAAAGGAAATCAACATGGAAAACAATATTTCAGTTATACATGCCGACGTCACTAGGAGAGGATGAAGATATATGAAAAGTAGATGAAGAAATTGAACGGGTAATTTATTATGTAAAAGAAGAGGAAATTCTGATAATCACTGAGGAATGGAATGTGGTTGTGTGAGAAAGAGTGGAAGAAACGGTTATGGGAGAGTGTAGGCTTCGTCATAAGAATGAGAGAGGTGAAAGACTTATTGAGTTCTGTATTAAATATCAGTTAGTAATAGCGAATTCTCTACTCAAGAACAATAAGAGGAAGCTATATCCGGAAAAGGCCAGGAGATACGGGAAGACTCTAGTTAGAATACATCATGGTCAGGCGGGGATTCCCAAATCAGATACTGAACTGTAAAGCATACCCAGAAGCATATATTGTCTCTGATTAGAATACAGCAATGATGAAGAGTAGACTGAAGCTGAAGAGACTAATCACGAAGTATCAATGCGGAAAGGAATGAAGAGATACGCTTGAAATTCTCTGAGGCTATGGATATTGGATAACGAATAGCCAAGTAGGCACTTCTGTTGAAGGAGAAAGGACATCTCTAGAAAGGGCAAGCATAGAAGTTGGAAAGAAAAACGTGGTTACAAGTTACGTAACTGCGAAGAAGCCATGAATAACGGAAGAAATACTTCAGTTGATTGACGAAAGAAGGAAGGACAAAAATGTTCAGGGAAATTCAGGAATACAGAAATACAAGTTACTTGGAAGGGAATAAACAGGATGTACGGGGAACCTAAGGCAAAAAGGCTGCAAAAAAGCGAAGAAATGGAAAAAGACTTTCGGACAGACTAGCTCAGCATATAGAAAAGGGAAACTAACCATCGGTGAAAATAAAAGCAAAGACGATATGAATACGAATGTGAAGTAATTCCACTGATAGTTGGAAACAGTATGTTGGTGGCCTATGTTAGGGAAGGATTGGTCCGATGATGTGATAGAGGAAGGAGTCGAATGGAATGAAATATGGATACAGTATTGGGATCACATTTTAAAACAGCTTTGGATGACTTGAGATCAAATAAAGCACAAGGGATTAATGGCATACGATCAGAATATCTAAAACCATCGTGGGAAGTGGCAACAAAGAATATTCAGATTGGTGTGTTTATAATCTATGAGTCTGGCGATATACCACCAGACTTTCGGAAAACATTATCCATACAATTCCAAAGATAGCAAGAGCCGACTAGCGCCCGCATTATCTCACAATCAGCTTAACAGTTTATGAATCCAAGATGCTGACAGGTATAATATACAAAAGAATGGGAACGAAAATTGAGGGTCACTAAGATGATGATTAGTTTGGCTTTAGGAGTGGTAAAGGCAGCAGAGAAGCAATATTGAGGTTGTGTTTGATACTGAAAAACTTAAGAAAAATCAAGGCACCTTCAAAGTTTTCGTCGACCTGGAAGAGCATTCGACATTGTAAAATGGTGAAAGATGTTCGAAATTCTGAGTAAAATAGGGTTAAGGTACAGTGAAAGACGGTTAATATACAATATGTACAGCAAACAAGAGGTAATAATAAGACTGAAAGGCGAAGAAAGAAGTGCTCAAATTAAACAGGCTATAAGACCGAGATACAATAGTTCGACACTACTGTTCAATCTGTTCATCGAAAAATAAATGACGGAAATAAAAGGAGGGTTCAGGAGTGGGTTTACAATTCACGGTGAAAGGATATCAATGATAAGATTCGCTGATGACATTGCTATCCTCAGTGAAAGTGAGGAAGGATTACAGGATCTCTTGAGTGGAATGAATAGCCTACTGAGTGCTGATTATGTATTGAGAGTTTATCGAATAAAAAACAAAAGTAATGAGAAGTATCAGAAATGAGAACACCGAAAAAATTAACATCATAATTGCGGAACATGGAGCAGACGAAGTTAAGAGATTATCCTACTTAGGCAGCAAAATAAATCATGTTGGACGGAGCAAGGAGGACATCAGAAGCAGAATAGCAACGGCAAAAGGGGCATTCCTTTAACAGGAGTAAGAAATTTCTCAGAATGTACGTTTAGAGTACGGCACTGTATGCTAGTGAAACATGGAGTATGGGAAAAACGGAGCAGAAGAGAATCGAAGCATTTGAGATGTAGTGCTATAAATGAAATTCGAAAATTAGATGGACTGACAAGGTAAGGAATAAAGAGATTCCTCGCAGAATCGGCGAGGGAAGGAATTTATGGAAAACGCTGACAAGAGGAAGGGACAGAATGACAGGACATGTGATGAGAGATCTGACAATAACTTCGTCGGTGCTAGAGGGAGGTGTAGAGTGTAAAACTGTAAAGGAAGACAGAAATTGGAATATACCCAGCAAATAATTGAGGAAAGACGTGTCAGTTGCTGCTCTAAGAAGTAAAGGTCGGCACAGGAGAGACATTCGTGGCTGGCCGCATCAAAAGTACCCATAAGATGACTCAAAAAAGTAAACATGTTGGGAAACAGCCAAAACTGAACAAACGGTTAGGGCCTAGTGGAATCCCTATCGGGTTCTATACCGATTTCTCGTCTGAGTTAGCCACTCATTTTAAGATACTGTGGCGCAGATCCCTCGAAAAAAAAAAAAAAAGCCGTGTCCAGTAGTTGGAGGGAAAAACAGGTAACACCCATCTACAAAAACGGTAGGGGATGTGATTTACAAAACCAACGTCACATATCCTTGAGGTCCGTTTGTGAAGTAACCCACAAAAACACCATCACACATCCTCGACACCCATTTGCTGCAGAATCTAATAACATATTCTGAACTCAAACGTAGTCAGGCACTTCGAACAGAATAGCCTTCTCAATGCCAGCCAGCATGGTTTCAGGAAACATCATGTAAAACTCAGTCGTACTTTTGTCGCGTGATCTCTTGAAAACCGTGGCTCACGCAATCAGGTAGATGTATTTCCAACGTGTTATCTTGGATAGAGAGTCATCGACAGATATGGAAGTAACATCAGGTGTGCTCCAACGAAGTGTGCTGACACACTTCCTGTTCATGTAGTACATTAATAACCTTGGCGAAAAAAATAATCTCTGACGATTCGCCTATGGTGCAATTATCAACTCGTATATTAATGTACCGTTTGGAAAAACGGCACAAATATTCATCTGATGTTGATAAGACTTCAAAGTGCTGTAGACACTGTTGAAATCCTATAAATGTTCAAAAATGGTAAAGTTTGTCTCTCACAAAAGCGAAAACACTTTGTATCCTATGAATGAATTGGTAGCCATTCAGAAATAGAATCGGTCGGATGACACACGTACCTGGGTGCAACAGTTGCAGTGATATGAAATGTGACGATGATTTAGACTTAGTTGTGGGTAAAGCAGGAGAATACTTAGAAAATGCAATCCGTCTACAAAGAAGACTGGTTGCAAGACACTGGTGCTACTCTTATTAGAATACTGTTCAAGCGCGTGTGACCCATACCAAAGAGGAATAATTGGGATATTGAACGGGTACGGGGAAACACTGCACCATCAACAACAGGGTTGTTTGACCATGGGAGAGTTAGCGCAAATGCTTATGATATTGAACTGGCAGATGCAAACTACCGCGAGAAAGCCTACGAACAAACTTTCGAGAAAAAGCTTCAAGTAATGAATTTTTGTATATAAAAGGCAGTGACGCAGAATGCATAACTGACTCATCATTGCCCAGACCAAACCCCTATGTATAGAAACTTGAGGGATAGAAACTTGAGGTTCACGAGGGTGCTGATCTTATGCTATAGGTGTCTTTTTACAAGGGATTTTCCTAAATTCTACCCCTAAGGGTGTGAAATAAAGGATGAAGGATTTTTGAAAATAGGTCGCCATTAACGCAATTTCGAAGCTAAAATTACAAAAATTGGCATTTGTGCGAAATTCTACCCCTGATGGTATGAAATAAGGGAAGAAATATTTTTGAAAATAGCTCACAATTAACGCAATTTTGAAACTAGAACTGCGAAATAAAGGTGTACACCTTACAGCATGTTTGGAAATTTAACATGTGTGGGGGTGAAATAGTGGGTGACAGTTTTTAAGTTATTCTGTTTTTAAACGAATCATTGTATCATTTCAAGCTACATCGATGAAAAATTGTATTTGTCTTCTTGGTTAGAAATAAAAGAATACGTGTTTCACAGTTTTTGGAAAATTCAAATCTGTTGTTGTGGTCTTCAGTCCTGAGACTGGTCTGATGCAGCTCTCCATGCCACTCTATCCTGTGCAAGCTTCTTCATCTCCTAGTATGTACTGCAGCCTGCATCCTTCTGAATCTACTTAGTGTATTCATCTCTCGGTCTCTCTCTACAATTTTTACCCTCCACGCTGCCCTTGAATACTAAATTGGTGATCCCTTGATGCCTCAGAACATGTCCTACCAACCGATCCCTTCTTCCAATCTAAGGAAGTAATATAGATGATTAAGGTGTTTATGGAAGTATTTCATTATGAAAGCGTTTTTGACCCGGTCTAAGCCGCTAGGAATAAAACTTGAAATTTGCAACGAGAATTAATCTTATGCTGTAAGTTTCGTTTAGTAAGGGATGGTTCGAAGTTCCACTCTTAAGCGGGTGAAGTAGGGGGTGAAAGATTTTGTTTTTAAAATATGTTGTTATTAAGGTAATTTGGAGATATAACTACAAAAATCTGTATTTGGTTTCTTGGTTGGTAGTAAAAAAAGAAAATACTTGCTTCAGCGCGTTGAGAAATTCAACCACTAAGGGCTTAAAACACTGTGTGAAGTTTCTTTTGAATATAAATGGTTATTAAAATACTAATAAAGCGCATTTAAAACTACATCTATGGAAACAAGTATTTCACTTCTAAGTTAGGGGATGAAAATATATATGGAAATACCACCCCAAGAAGTCAAACAGCAGCATTAACAAAGACCTCCGAGTCTAGCTACTGAAATGGCATTGTAGTGAGAAGTACATTAGGAAAAGACCTGCTCCTATGGCCTTAATTGGCGTGTAAAATTTATAAGATATTTGTGAACAGCGTAAAAGTTCGATAGAAAAAGCAAATAATCTATGCAGACCATACAGTTTGTGCGAGCGAAGCAGGATGCTAAGATAGCCCAGGAATATATTAGACCCTCCTACCCTTCGCAAGTGAAAAATCAGGCTATTTACAGCGTTCACAGAGCCGTTTAAACAGTCATTCTTCCCGCGCTCTATACTTGAATGGAACAGTAGTAGGCCCTAATAACTGCTACAGTGGCACGTATTGTCTGGCATCTACTTCCCAGTAGCTTTCAGGGTATGGTTGTAGAAGACTTCGGACCCTTTACCCGAAAAATATACTGTTAAAGTACCAGAAGTAACAAGAAAGACAGCAAATTATCGAGTGAGGATTTGTAGGACTCCCCTCGATAGGTCAGAGGTGCACTGCCAAAAGGAAGCAGCTGCTCGTGTAGCAGAGTACTTGTGGAGTGGATGTGAGGGGTTTTTCGGCTAGACGGTAGTTTAAGTTACTCTGATGAACACTCGTCAGTCGATAGGCAGCAAGGGAAGTCTGACCGAGTTGATAGTGAAAAATGTTATCAGTAAACTGTCGAAGTATTCTTAACAAAGTTACCGAAGTTACTGCCCTGCAGGAAAGCTCTCATGCTCAATTTATTCTTGGGACCTAGAGCTGGCTGAAACCCAAAGTTTAAACTTCTGAGATATTTAGAGGGTCGTGCAACATATGCTGGTAAGGCCGGTCAGAGGGCACTGGAGGGGAGTAGTGTTCACTGCAGTTGACAAAAATATTTTCTCTATTGAGGTCGAAGTGGTGTGTGACAGAGAAGTTATCTGTTCGCTTATCTGTAGGTGTGCCCAAAATAATTTTTGGATGTTTTACCGGCCACCAGATTCTGCTGTAACAGTTCTAGGGTCATTCAGATGAAGTCTACGGTCAATAGCACGTAAATACCTATTTCTTGCAATAACACTGGAGGCGACATTAACCTACCGATTGCAGACTGGGATGTCTATGGATTCACTGCAGTAGGTACAGACAGAGAGTCGTGCGAAATAATTTTGAATACGTTTTCTGAAAACTGTCTTGAGCAGCTAGCTTGGCAGCCGACACGCAATGGAAATATGTTAGACCTCGTAGCTACAAATAGAGCAGATTACATCGACAATGCCAGTACAGAACCGGGAATTAGTGACCATGATCTCATTATAGCAGCTATTGTTACGAGCGTTAATAAATCAGTTAAGAAAGATAGGAAAGTTTTTTTGCTAGATAGAGCAGATTTAGCGGTTGTTAGCATATCAGTTTCAAGAAAACTTATTGTATTCCAAATGAGAATATGTTCAGTGGTTCTGTAGCAAAGCCATGTTAGGTGTTATTGTTCTGCAATTTTGCACGTAGTTCCAGTAAAATGGACGTAGAAGGATTATCGGCAAAGTTCAAGCAGATTGTAAATCGTGGTCCGGAGATTTATGTGCGTTGTAAGTGGAGTAAGGATGGGAAAGACCCACTGCGGTTTAATAACGAAACTGGGAAGTTGCTGAAGAAGCAGAGGCTGTGCACTCTCGGTTCACAAGACAACACACAAATGACCACAAGCAACGTTTAGTAGAGATTCGTGCAACTCCGAAAAGATGTATGAGCGGAGCATACAACAACTACCACCATCATACTTTAGCAAAAGATCTGGCAGAGAACCCGAGAAAATTCTGGTCCTATGAAAATCGCTAAGCAGAAGTTTTAAATTTAACGTTCAAGAAATCGTTCACCCTGGAGAATCGTACCAACATACCAACATTTGACTATCAGACTGACTCCCCGTATGGACGACATAATAATAAGCATCCCTGCCGCAGAGAAACGACTGAAAGATTTCAAAGCAAATAAGTCACAAACTTCGGATGGAATCCCAATTCGGGTTTACAAAGCGTACTCTAAGGCATTAGCCCCTTACGTAGCTTGCAATTATCGCGAGACTCTTACCCAGCACAAAGTCCCAAGCGATTGGAAGAAATTGCAGATGACTCCTTTACATGAAGAGTCATATATAGTATAAGAACGGCCCCGCAAAATTGCAGAACAATAACACCTAACTTGGGTTCGCTACAGAACCATTGAACCCATTCTCATTTTGATGTAATAAGTTTTCTTGGCACTGAGAAGCTGAAGTCCATGAAATAGCATGGTTTTCGACAGCATCGCTAATGCGAAACCCAGCTTGACCTTTTCTCACGTGATATACTGCGAACTACGGATGAAAGGCAACACGCAGACTACATATTTGTAGATTGCATTACTGGCTGTTGACGAACGTACGAGCATATGGGATAATTTCACATATATGTGAGTGGCTCGAAGACTTCTTTAAGTAATATATCCCACTGTGTTGTTCTTGACGTCTAGTATTCAGCAGAGGAGTGACACAGGTGTTACACGACCGCTGTTTCTCTCTGTACACATTGACGGTCTCCCGAACAGGGTGAGGAGCAGTCTGCCGCTGTTTGCTGCTGATGCTGTGGTGAACGGCAAGGTGTCGAAGTTGAGTGACTGAAGATACAAGATGACTTAGGCAGAATTTATAGTTGGTGTAATGAATGGGAGCTACTTCTCGATGTGAAAAAAGTACGTTAATGTGGATGACTAGGAAAAACAGACTTGTATGTTCGGATGCAGCATTAGTAGTGTATTGCTTGACACATTAGCGTCTTTCAAATATTGGGAGGTGGCATTGCAAAGCAATATTAAATGGAACGAGCACGTGAGGATTGATGTAGGGAGTGAGAATGGTCTTATTCGGATTACTGGGTGAGTTTTAAGAAAGTATGGTTCATCTGTAAAGAAGACCGCATATAGGATGCTGCTGTGACTTATTCTTGAATACTGCTCGAGTGTTAGGGATCCGTACCAGGTAGGATTAAAGGAAGACACTGAAACAATTCAGAGGCGGGCTGCTAGATTTGATATGGGAACATTCGTATAACATGTAAGCGTTACGGAGATGCGTCGGGAACTCGAATGGGTATCCCTGGAGGCAAGGGGACGTTATGTTCGAGAAATTCTATTGAGAAAATTTAGAGAACCCTCATTTTAAGCTGAATCCCGAACGATTCTACTGTCGCCAGCGTACATTGCACGAAAAGTAGTAAAGGAATTTTGCTATTTGGGGAGCAAAATAACTGATGATGGTCGAAGTAGAGAGGATATAAAATGTAGACTGGCAATGGCAAGGAAAGAGTTTCTGAAGAAGAGAAATTTGTTAACATCGAGTATAGATTTAAGTGTCAGGAAGTCATTTCTGAAAGTATTTGTATGGAGTGTAGCCATGTATGGAAGTGAAACATGGACGATAAATAGTTTGGACAAGAAGAGAATTGAAGCTTTTGAAATGTGGTGCTACAGAAGAATGCTGAATATTAGATGGGTAGACCGCATAACCAATGAGGAAGCATTGAATAGGATTGGGGAGAAGAGAAGTTTGTGGCACAACTTGACTAGAAGAAGGGATCGGTTGGTAGGACATGTGTCGAGGCATCAAGAGATCACAAATTTAGTATTGGAGGGCGGTGTGGAGGGTAAAAATCGTAGAAGGAGACCAAGAGATGAATACACTAAGCATATTCAGAAGGATGTAGGTTGCAGTAGGTAATGGGAGATGAAGAAGCTTGCACAGGATAGAGTAGCATGGACAGCTGCATCAAACCAGTCTCAGGACTGAAGAGCACAACAACAACAACATATTTGCGAGTGGAACAGGAAAGGAAATAGCTAGTAAGGCCGCGCACCGTACAGTGGCTTGCGGAGTATCTATGTACCCAGGGTGTTTCACTAAATGTGTTTGACTCTGTAAGTTACGAAGTAATAGGCGACGGAAATACTTATTGCGGTAGGTCACCATAAGAAACGTTACACTGTCTGCGGAGCTATGAACATAGTTTATTGTGATTTTTATTATCCAAAGAGGTACAGCAAAAGGATACAATTTTTTAATGGAACAGTGGTTGTTTCGATATTGCACTGGAATCAGTAACACCAGCTGTGTATACATCAATTTAAATTACATTCCTGTCACTTTTAGTTTTGGAGCTACAACCCTTCAAAGTTTCTGGGGCAGATACCACACACGCTGCGCGTAACGCAATGCGCTTTCTAAATATGTTGCGGCTGAGTTGTAACGTCGCCGGTTTCACGGAGCGAGAAGCTTCCTTGATACGCTGTTAGACTGCCGACTGTCGCTGCACACGGCCGTATACCCGACAGTTCCAGCCACACAAACAAACGGGGCTCAATATCCCACAGTTACTGACATCGGATGAAGATGGAATACACGAACAACGAGTACGTTGACATGTTGCTGATGGTCGGTGAGTGCCGACACGATGCCACTGAAGCAGCCATGGGGTACGCGGTGAGATATTCTAGGCGAAGAGCTCCGGCAGCCATTACGTTCTTATGTGTCGAACAAGGACTTCGGGAAACTGTCATCTTGGTAATCCACCGCAGTGAAGACTAAGAACTGCAATAAGTGAGGAGACGGAGGTGTTTGTTTTAGCTGCAGTACACCACGATCCTCATGTCAGCTTACGAGCCGTTGCTGCAGTCGCTGGTGTCAGTCTCACATCTGTGTGGCGTATAGTACACGGTCACAGGTTTCCCCCGTACCACCTGTCACTGACCCAGGAGCTGCATGGGAAAGATTTCCGTGCGAGAGTTACATTCTGTGAATGGCCCATGCGTAATTTCGCGCTGGACTCTTTACAAGGTGTTATGTTCTCTGATGAGTCCACGTTCACAAATTATGGTGCAGTGAATCGACATAACGTGCACTAATGGGCCGCAGACAATCCTCGGTGGGTACGATCTGTCAACCGTCAACGTAGGTGGTCTATTAATGTATGGTGTAGAATCCTTGGGGATGAAATCATCGGTCCACACTACTTCCCAGGTACACTGACAGGTGAGTTATATCACACGTTTATTGTCGACAGTTTGGGTGGTCTCCTTGAACATTTGTGACTACGCGTGTCTACACACGAGAGTCCATATGTGGATGCAGCACAATGATCACCCAGCCCATTCTTCGCGTACTGCTGTCGAAGAACTGAACAACGTTTGCAGGATGGTGGTTGGGACGCCATGGTCCTCGTTATGTCCCGTAAGGTCGCCCCATTTAACACCATTAGATTTCTTTTTGTGGGGATATTTAAAGTATCGTGTTTATGTCACTGGTCCCACATCCTCAGATGATCTAAAACGGCGCATCGAAGACGCATGTTACTCCGTGACACCGGCTATGTAACATCTCGTCCGCAGATCCTTTAGAAGGCGCATTGTATTGTGCATTCAGGAACATCGACACAGCCGGCAGGTGTGGCTGAGCGGTTCTAGGCGCTTCAGTCTGGAACCACGGAACCTACGGTCGCAGGTTCGAATCCTGCCTCGGGCATGGATGTGCGTGATGTCCTTAGGTTGGTTAGGTTTAAGTAGTTCTAAGTTGAAGGGGACTGATGACCTCAGATGTTAAGTCACATAGTTCTCAGAGCCATTTTTTAACATGGACACACATTTAAACATCTATTTTAAATCAACTTCCCACGTATTATGTACAGCGTGTGGTATAACTGAAAGCCTTTTATTGTTTAGAGGCTGCATTTTTCTGTAACTTCATACGTGTCTTAAGGCATTACTGCGTGATACCTTTATTATTACTCGCAGCACAGAAACGTAAAGACTGTTAGTACTAATTGAAATCATCAGTCAATCTTCGTTAGATGTTCGTCTTAAGGAAGCATCTTGTCTGGGGGGGAGAGGGGGAGGTTCAGAGTGGTCGTAGTGTTGAGCGTTGTTCATTTGACACAACAGTTCATTGTATGCGTAAAATGATTTCACATCCTGTAAAAAGAGAGAAATTTGAGACAATGACACATAAAATATTGGTTTACAAGTAAGTATACTTACACATTTTCCGATTTATTTCACGTTCACCATATTGAGTTGTAATCGTGATGATCGCTTTCAATAGGTCCCGAGATTCTACACATTCTCTACTTTCTCCGGTCTCTTTTTATCTTAAAGCTTAACATGTACTCTATTTAAATTGCATGTGTTACCTAAGCCTCAACATTCTTTGTGCAGTTTTCACAAAGGATTATGGACGCCATAAATGATAAATCGGTCTTCTAGAAAATACTGATGTCTATTGTCAACAAGATACTCATACTAAACAGTTTCCGCTGCAGTATGTAGAATTATCACACAGGAATTTTGGCCTTACCGGCCGCTGTGGCCGAGTAGTTCTAGGCGCTTCAGTCTGGAACCGCGCGACCGCTACGGTCGCAGGTTCGAATCCTGCCTCGGGCATGGATGTGTGTGATGTCCTTAGGCTAGTTAGGTTTAAGTAGTTCTATTTTCTAGGGGACTGATGACCTCAGATGTTAAGTCACATAGTGCTCAGAGCCATTTGAACCATTTTTGGCCTTTTCGAGCCCACAGTGTATCTGATATACGTGCAGCTATTAGTCATTCACACAAATAGTGTTTATATTTACTGTGAATAATTATCCACAATTTTGAAATGCGTAGCCAAATCCTTAAGCGCATGACCAGTTTTCTTTGGCATAAACAGTTATCGTTTACGTGGTTTACCTTTATGGGTTTTCGTCCAAGAAATGCGGCACGCCTCAGATAGTAAATAAATTCTATTCAAAAGCGTAATTAATATTGAGTAGAACATGAGAGGGAGCTGGCAGCTGAGAAAGGAGTCCTGTGTCTGTGCAATGGGCAAGCAATAGAGGAAAGCAAAGAAAAATTTGGAAAACTAATTAAAGTTCTGTAACGAACTTTCCCTTAGTCTTCTGGCCCAGGAAACAGCAGTCGGTTTGTGGCCTCGCCATGTAGCCTCCTCCACAGGTGCTGTCCTTGGCATCTTCTTCCCTTGCTCCAGGTATCTGAGGAAGTTCGTCCACGTTTCCACGTTGTCTTTCCATCTTGTTTTTAGTCTGCCTAAATTTGCCTTCACCCTTCGGGTTTCTTCGCAACACTCCTCTCAGTCTTAACCCCTCCTCACTTCTATAGACGGGCCGGGCAAATCTCAGCCTCCTTGACTTGCCTTCCGCAACGTCATGTGGTTCATTTCGCATCTCTCTGAGCTCGCTGTTTTTTCTTCCTCTCCATTTTCCTCCCTCAAAAATTGGTCCAGATATCTTCCACAGGATTTTATTGTAGAAAACCTTCATCTTCCTCCCTGAATACTTCTCCATTCTCCACGTTGCTGCCCTCGTAGTAATACTGGTCTGATTATAGTTTTATTCATGCTTACCTTGAATCCCCTTGATAAACTTTCGGATGAAAGAATTATGTTGGGTGAATATAATGTTCTGGATGTCGCTTTCTCTCTCGATATATTTGTTGCTACTCATAATTTCTAAAAATGGTTCAAATGGCTCTGAGCACTATGGGACTCAACATCTGTGGTCATCAGTCCCCTAGAACTTAGAACTACTTAAACCTAACTAACCTAAGGACATCACACACA
Organism: Schistocerca cancellata; assembly: GCF_023864275.1. NCBI lineage: Eukaryota > Metazoa > Arthropoda > Insecta > Orthoptera > Acrididae > Schistocerca > Schistocerca cancellata. Next base: position 256,362,160 of record NC_064634.1, read on the forward strand.
TCGACGCCCGAGGCAGGATTCGGACCTGCGAGCGTAGCGGTCACGCGGTTCCAGACTGACGCGCCTAGAACCGCACGGCCACACCGGCCGGCTCATCATTTCTGTTACTTACTCCGACACCCAGATACGTATTTAAGCGCTTCTGCTTCTTCCAACACAGGGTTATCGAACTGTATGGCTTCGCGCCTTTCTGTCTTGTAATTTCTTTTTACCTCCATGAATTACGTTTTCTCGTCACTTACCTAAATCCTGCTTCCTCCTCTTTCTGAAATAACTCTCTTGCCATTAGTTTTAGGGCATCTAGATGTTAAGCGAATAATGTTTCATCATCTGCAGAGGCCAGTAGATTCATTTTTATTTCTGTGCTAATTCCCTATTCCGCTTCAGTTGTTGCATCTAGTGCTTCCTGCATTGCTCCACTGAAAACGAGTGGTGATGTTTCATCTCCTTGCCTGACTCTTGTTTTTAGATCAAAAGCCATGGTATAATCACTATTGATTTTGTCTATCCTTTTTGGGCCACAAGAGCAGATTCTATCAGCTCTGTAATCTTCTTTAGGTTTTCCAAACATCCATATTTACTACTAGAGATTTCACTGTCTATGCTGTTGTAGGCTATATTAAAATCAACAAATACTATTGCCACTGTGTTATTGTATTTCCGATATTTCGATATGGCTTCTTTTATTACAAACATCTGATCCGTGATGGTTCGGTTCTTCATAAATCCCATTTAATTCTCACCTATTATCTTTTTTAAATACGATTCCAATCTTCTATGGATTACCTTGGAAAATTTATAGACCGTGACAATTAATGAGATGCCTCTATAAATTTCTGCATTCTTCTCTATCGCTCTTTTTGTGGATTGGTGCTATGACCGCTTCTTTCAGTACAGATGGCATTCTTTGTTAATTCTAAATGTTGGTCACGATTTTGTGTACTTGTTTCGCTACTGTATGGCCCTTCTTAACTGTTTTATCTGTTACTCCAACTTTCCCTGGAGACAGTTCAGTAAGAACAACCAAGGACACTGCAGTTCTTTCACAACTGTCAGAAAACTTGGTAGCTCAGCTTAACGTAATGGATAGCTACTTGAAAGGAGTTCGTAAAGTTAACATCAAAAAAGGTAAAATAAGTGTGATGAAGTGCAGCCCTAAGCCAGTTAGATTAGGAAACGAAATATAGATGAGTTTAGCAATTTGGGCAACAAACTAAATGATGTTGGTCGGAGTGGATGGTATGAAATGACCAAAGGCAATACCAAGGAAAGTGTTTCTGGAAAACATCGAAAGTACATTTAAATGTCAAGAAACCTCTTCTGAAGGTGTTTGCCTGGAATGTAGTTTTAAACGAAAGTGAAGCACGAATGACGAACGGTTGTGACAAGAAGACAAAAAAGCTTTTGAAATGTGGTTCAGAAAAAGAATGCTGATGTATTGATGGGTAGACCAAATAACCAACGAGGATGTACTAACAGTGTGAAAAATAAATTTATGGCACAGCTTGACAAAAAAGAGGATTCCGTTGATAGGACACTTACTCATGAATTAAGGAATAGACAATGCTGTAATGGATGAATTTGATGGGGAAAAAATTGTAGACGTAGTACAAGGCTTGACTATTTTAATCTTGTTCATGTGTATGTAATTTGTCGTAGTTATTCAGCGATGAATAACCTGGCCTAGGACATAGTACCGATGAGAACTGCTCCAGACCACCCTTCATGGTGAAGACCACCAAAACATCAATACCGTAGACTTGTGATAACTGCATATATTTCTTTAAATGTACATGCTCCCGTCTCTATAGCTAGTGCGCCATTCCCACAAACTACCTTAAAGGACAACACTTTCCCCATAGGTTAATGTTAAAGTAACACAAAGCATAATACATAAAAAAAGATAATCGTACCCTTCAGGTTTCTGTACTCCTGGACGTACCGCTATTAAATAATAGCAGATTTTTTAAATTTATTTACTGTTAATACAGATATATGTCTACTATCTCAAGTAACAGCAGACTCTAACCATTTATTAATTAATAGCGAATATTATTTTCTCTATAGCAAACATAATTCTGTACACATAATTACGGTCAGCAAAAGACTCATTTTCTACATAATTCCATAGTAGCTGATCGTATTTAAAGATTAGAGCTGCATTACATTTCTACTACAGTTTATAGTCTCCTGCATTAACTTAAAGTGTCAGGAATCCGGAAGGCCTAGAGCAATGTAAACATCCCAATACTTCTCAGTCCATTTCCTCCTCTTCCTTTTCTCAGTCCATCTCATCCTCTCCCATCTCTATCTATTGCCTCCTCTTCCCTCTCTCTCTGTCCATCACCTCCCCCACTCCAACTCCGCATCCCCCAGTCTCTGTCCATCTCCTCGTTCCCCTCTCTGTCTGTACTTCTCCTCCTCCTCCTCCTCCTCCTCCTCCCTCTTCTCTCTCTATGCTGTCTCCTCCACTCCAAAAGGAGTTTTCTGTTTCTTATCTCGTTAGAAAGTTTGGCTGAAAATGATTTGGGTGTACACGTGGAGCTTTTTATCCACATACACAATTTGATCAAAAGTATCCAGACACCCCCAAAGACATACGCTTTTCATATTAGATGCATTGTGCTTCCACGTACTGCCAGCTACTCCATATGAGCGACCTTAGTAGTCATTACACATCGTGAGAGATCGGAATGGGGCGGTCCGCAGAACTCACGGACTTCGAACATGGTCAGTTGATGGGTTTCACTTGTGTCATACATCTGTACGCGAGATTTCCACACTCCTAAACATTCCTAGCCCCACTGGTTCCGATGTGATAGTGAAGTGGAAATGTGAAGGGACAGGTAAAGCACAAAAGCGTACAGGCGGACCTTGTCTGTTGATTGACAATAACCGCGGACAGTTGAAGAGGGTCGTAAAGTGTAATAGGCAGACGTCTAATCCTACCATCACACAGGAATTACAATCTGAATCAGGATCCACTGAAAATTCTATGACAGTTAGGCTGGAGGCGTGAAAACTTGGATTTCATGGTCGAGCGGGTGCTCCTAAGCCAGTCATCAAGCCGGTAAATGCCAAACGATGCCTCGCTTGGTGTAAGGAGGATAAAGATTGGACGATTGAAAAGTGGAAAAACATAGTGTGGAGTGGCGAATCACGGTACGGAATATGGCGGTCTGATGGCAGGGTGTGGGTATGGCGAATGCCCAGTGAACGTCATCTGCCAACGTGTGTAATGCCAACAGTAAAATTCGGAGTCGGTGGTGTTACGGTATGGTCGTGTTTTTCACAGAGGGGCTTGTGCTTCTCGTTGTTGTGCGTGGTACTATCAAGACACAGGCCTACAATGATGTATTAAGTACACTCTTGTTTCCCATTGTTGAAGAGCAATTCGGGGATCGTGATTGCAGCTTTCAACACGATCGAGCACCTGTTCATAATGCACGGCCTGTGGCAGAGTTGTTACAGGAGAATAACATCCCTGTGATGGACATGCCTGCGCTGAGTCCTCGCCTAAATTCTACAGGACGTCTTTGGGATGTTTTAGAACCCCGACTTCGTGCCAGGCCTCACCGACCGACATCTGTATCTTTCCCCAGCGTAACACTCCGTGAAGAATGGGCTGCCATTCCCCAAGAAACCTTCCAACACCGGACTAAACGTATGCCTGCGAGATGGAAGCTGTGATCAAGGCTATGGGTGGATTTCAGCATTAACGATGGAGGGCGCCACGAACTTGTATGTCATTTTCTGCCAAGTGTCCGGATATTTTTGATCACATAGTGTATTTACCCATGTGCCCACACGTCATATACATTCGATATATTTCACAAATATTTTAACTCGTTCCACCTCTATCTCTTGCGAATCTCTTACCAACTTCGTTTCAACGCAGCTCATTGTGTATACATCATGTCTCATGAATCTATGTAACATACAATGATAAAATTTTACATAGACATTCGGTGGTTTATGTGGATGTTCTATGCCGAATATGTTGCTAATACAGTTGTTAGTAAAGAAGTAATAAATTAAAAGGTCATGCCTGATGTGGCAGTTTTACTGCAAGTATAGCGAGAATTTTGTAAGCAATAAACTTCATTACTTTCGTCTTTGTCTGACGTATCAGCGAGAAAAGTCTCGTAAATATTTTAAATTACTTGTAAACTTGATTGTAAGTCACTAAGAGTGCTCATTCTAAAATACTGCCCGCCCCCGCCAGCTGAGAGGTCAGAGAGATAGAATGTCAAACATAAGGGCCCGGGTTCGATTCCCGGCTGGGTAGGAGATTTTCTCCGATCAAGGACTGGGTGTTGTGGTGTCGTCATCATCATCATTTCATCCCCATCGACGGGCAAGTCGCCGAAGTAGCGTCAAATCGAAAGACTTGCACTCGGCGAACGGTCTACCCGACGGGAGGCCCTAGTCACACGACATTTACATTTATTCTAAAATACTGGATTAATATGTCTGGCAATTTGCCCCTCGTGCCAAACGCTTCTCTTCTCACCTCACTCATCTGAGAGGTAGGTGCGTCTTATTTACCCCCCCCCCCCCAAACGCCCACCCTCCATTCCCCCTTCTTTCCAGACGGTAAGTGATAAGTGTACCAAGTTTGGCTGAAATCTATCCTGTAGTTTAGGCGGAGATGTAGACCATATACACACGCTTAAATCTGAACAGCGTATTATTCACACAGGGGGATATGTCAGATAATAATAAAAAAAATTAACGAACATTTGATCAATGGGTGGCGCTGGAAGAGTCAGCGTATGCACACAAACAGACGCGTGGCACACAGCTGTTCAAGAGTTCACCTTACAGACGCAGCATCGTGCCCTGATGGTTACAAGAAAGGTGACTGTGCTCACGTACCCCTGGAGAAGTTCCGGACACTCAAAGCTATGAAAAAGATATTTTACTAACGACTTACAATCAAAACATCGACAAATATGCGGGTGTTTTTCATTTACCTCTCTGCTACACATAGAATTGTTATTAATCTCATTAGATGCACCTGCAGACGCCATGCGATTATAAATAAACGGCTTTCACTGATTCCATGTCCCCAGTCATACAATAATACGGTCTCTCTCTTTTCTCGATTTTTGTTACATTTCTCTAAGACTTTCTGCGTGGTATTAGTATTATTTAATACGCGGTCTCACAGGTCCGTATCAGACAGAGACTTTCTCTCTTTCTCACCACATTTCGGTGACTGTCTTCACTGACAGACATACGTAATCTTCGAGTATCACTTAAAAATTTATCCAATCGATCATACAGCTTTGTTTATTGACCTTTGTAGAAGCACTCGTAGAAAAGTGTACAAATGCACAAATGTGTGTGAAATCTTATGGGACTTAACTGCTAAGGTAATCAGTCCCTAAGCCTACACACTACTTAACCTAAATTATCCTAAGGACAAACACACACATCCATGCCCGAGGGTGGACTCGAACCTCCGCCGGGACCAGCCGCACAATCTATGACTGCAGCGTCTGAGACCGCTCGGCTAATACTGCGCGGCTCACTCGCAGAAAAAACTGCCATTCCGTATTCTGCAACATACTGTTTCTTAATTCGTTGGCGTTTTTCCTTACATCGGCCACATTATTACCTTTATCGTATAGGTTGTGAGCGTTGTCAATCTGTGAAACGATTTTATTTATATATACTTTTTAGTTATAAATAAAGGGACTTGCTCGTTGTGGTCTTAACACACACACGCACACACACACACACACATACACACATACACACACACTCAAGGGCCCATGCGCTCACACATTAACTACATATGATTTAAAAGATAATTAAAAGAATTATTTCACCTGTAGGCAGCGCTCACAATCTACATGAAAAACAAACAAACATAAAGAATGTAATACTGTGCTGAGTGAGAACACACAAAACTACAGTTCTATTTCCAGATTTGAGTTACAGTGTAAGTAATATTCATCCAACGTAAGAGAAAAAGCAAACAGGAAAAAAACTGCAAATATTTGTTTTTTTTATTTATTTTCAACATCGTACATTACAGTATCTGTAATACTAAATGTATGTATTGTATGTGTGTTTATGGTGTGTAGTGTAATATTTGGGTTTTATGATGTTGAGAGGAGGAAGAGGGTGAAACCTGGCGCCGACTCATAGCTTATTCCTCGCGAACAGCACCAAGGGGCAGTCAATCTCAACGCCCCCTTCTCACGGACAGATCTCTATCAACAGTGTAATATGCCCTCACATTAATCTGCCAGGAAGTCTGATATCAGCGCAAACTCCACTGCAGAGTGAAAGTTTCATGCTGGAAACATCCCCCAGGCTTGGGCAAAGCCATATATGCACAATATCCTTTCTTCCAGAATTGATAGTTCTGCAAGTTGAGGTACTGGCGAAAGTAAAGCTGTGTGGAAGTTTCAGTTTACATGCCCACAAAAACTGAGTAAATTGCTCGTTATATGAAATTTCAGAAAGGAGAAATACATCCAGCTGAATCTCAGGAGGTCATGGAAGAGAATTAAAGTGGTATCTCTACAAACGAATGCCGTGAAGCGAGATAAACGTACTGCTACATCATTATTAATCTTATTCCTGTGCTCTATTCTTATTTGCGTCTCCACCATTACGACTAATTTTCATGGTTATTGTAAGAAATACTAAAATTTCTGATAGGATCCCTTATCTTAGCAAGACATTGTATATCAAATTTGTCCCAGGTGTTGCGTGGGGAGCTGTCACGAGAACATGAGTAGTGTTGAAATTTTTATGGGTCATAAACAAAATAAATTTATTGTAGGGAGTGATATATGATGTTAAAGCACAGACTACTATTTTGCAATAGAAAAGTGATGTCGCTCAAATTAATGGTCCTCTTCCAACGAACCGATCGGCAAGGAAGTTGTAATGTATTTCGTATGATGAGACACATGAGATATACGATTTAACCCACGACACTGCCGATTAATCTGGTCATCTTTAATTCCTCAGTATCGTCTGTATTCCTTTTCCATATTCTCTCGATGAAACTTTCAATCGCCGGCCGGAGTGGCCGTGCGGTTCTAGGCGCTACAGTCTGGAGCCGGGCGACCGCTACGGTCGCAGGTTCGAATCCTGCGTCGGGCATGGATGTGCGTGATGTCCTAAGGTTAGTTAGGTTTAATTAGTTCTAAGTTCTAGGCGACTGATGACCTCAGAAGTTAAGTCGGATAGTGCTCAGAGCCATTTGAACCATTTGAAACTTTCAATCCACTCACGAATGCGAACAGCATGTTGTAGCGCTCTCGGTTTCACAACCGCAACACAGTGTTAAATCAACTTTCCAATTAGCTGAAGATTTTCTGGCTACTTAATCGAATGTTAAGGATCGTTGGTTCCACCCCTTTCTTGGATAATGTTGGGAAATTTATCTGAATGGTTCCGGAAGTATTTCGACTTCAGCTGTTCATGATGCTGATTCCACATGCAGGAACGCACACAGAATTCGCCCCTGCGCTGTTTCGAATGCTACAGAAGACGAAGTTCAGGAAAAATAACAAAATTTCCTAAATAGAAAGCAAAATTACAAACTATACGTATAGTTTCTACAATATTTCCGAGAATTTTAGTGTGACAGACGATCATTTGAAGTAGTTAGCTAATTTTTTTGATGAAACGAATTAGAGATTTCGAGACAACATGCATACGAGAAACAATTATATATCCCACGCACTGCTGAAATACTTCTTACTTCAAAATAAACGCACGAATCAAGAAAGACGCTTTTCAGATATCTTTTGCAAAATGCACAGGAATATGCATTATGCAGAAGAGCATATTTTAAAATATTATATTATTTAACTCCGGCTTCGATTAGCGTGTTTAGCGCAGTAATTTGGTAGTAAGGGCATTCGATTATTAATTTCGATTGACAAGTTACTCTAATCTATCTTGTATTGCTGACTTGCGAGTGAATGAATATATGAGAATCTACTAAGAAAGGCGACTGCAAAATGCAATAGCACTTGATTGTTAATTGAGTATGTATCTCGACCTCTCTAATTTCGCCGTTTTTTATATATAGATTACGCAGTAACCGATTGGCTCATGATAGTAGCAGGAATTATCGCTTGTGCAACATTCTTTGTCGTCCAGATCGCAGGAATCTGCCAGATTGCAGATAGTGTCTCCCTGACATCCGGCTACGCCAGTGGTCAAATCAGCGGTATACAGAGAGGGTACCCGGAGATGGCGTTCTCCTGGTCAACCAGTGGCCACTCGGTCCTCAAGCTGAACATCCGTCAACTGTGCCTGTTCGGGATGTGGCCACTGTGTGATTCACCGCTGTATAACTTCTACAGCGCCCTCGTCTTGACGATGGGCGTTTGGAACTGCATGGAAGGCGCTCTGGCCATCGGCTACAGCGGAGCTGATCTTGAAGAAACGACGCTGGTCTTGGCCAACTCGTTCACGACCTGCAGTGGACTCGTCAAAGGGATACTGTTCGTGTGGGACAGGCCACAGTATTACGCCATGGCGCAGCGTCTGAACGCGCTGGTGTGGGCACAGAGTGAGGCCTGCACCAGGGACACCAACCTGGCAAACATCCTCCAGAACTCGCGCAGACGTGCGGCCCGCATTTCGCTGGCCATGTTCCTGTTCATCTTTCTGCAGGCAGTCGTGTGGTTCCCAATGCCGTTGATCGCACACCCGGGCGAACGTCGCCTTCCGCTCGTCCAGCACTACTGGGCCGGCAACAATAGCTACTACGAGCTGTCGTACATCGTGCAGTGTTGCTCAGCAAACTACTTGGCCAACGTGAGCTTCGGCATGGACTGTCTTCTAGTAACGATAATGATTTTGGTGGCCGCGCAGCTGAAGGTCCTCAATATCCGTGTAGCAGCCCTGAGAATGGAACAGGCCGACACGGAACTGGGAGTCAAACAGCGTTTGGAGGGTCCACCTGCTGTGTATCAGGACAGGCTGTACAAAGATTTGTGCCTCTGTATTGAAAACCATCAGCAAATTCTTCAGTAAGTAATATATTATTGTATGGGCATTTAATAGACGAAATGAGGGCAACTTACACTGAGAAGCACGAGAAATGATGAAAAACTTTTTTTAAGTCTCCACAACGTTCCACTGGATCATTTGTTTTCTAAATCTGTCATTCATTCTATTGTTAAAACGTTCTCCTTCATCTTATCACATATTGTCCTAATTTTTCAATCTCTGCGTATCCATTTTTCCCAATCATCCTCCATAATTGTCCTTCGTCGCCCCTTTCCCCGACCCCGCATTGTGGTTCTTCCAGTGGCGAGCACAAAACTTCAGTGCGTTCTAGGAGACGTCATGCTGAAGGTGGTGAACTGTATCCTGATGATAATGGTTACCAAAGAATTGTGTTCCTTGTGTTCTTTACTGTACCCCAGAATGTAGACAAACTTTACGGCATGTGGGACTTGAGCAGAGAAATTCAAATATTTTTCAGCTTTACTTACGCTATTGCTACTAAGTTTACTACACGTTGTAGTCTTCGAAAGGATTTACATAATTGCAGCTGGTAATTCTTCCTTAAAGGGCAGCTAGTAATGGTTATGACATGTGCTACGATACTCAAGTACTTCACCTGAAAGCTTTGGCGCCTTTGATTTGTAAGGATGTTGCGAGTATGGACAATAGTCAGCTGTGTAGTAGAACGACGAATGAAAGTTTGTGCCGGACCGAGACTCGATCGCGGATTTGCCGCTTATCGAGAGCAGTCGCGTTACCATTAGACAATCCATGAACGCTTCACGGCCAACTCGAACTTCCATACGTCATGAATCATGTGTCTAAAACCTGCACTCGTACATCCAATATGTATATTGCTGTATAGAGGAGACACTTTAATTGACTGTCGCTTGCCGGGGTCGGTGGGTAAATACGATACCGCAGTGCATGTTTTCAGCAGTAGGATGCGATGTATCTGGGATTTCTTCCATAACTTGAACGAAAGCTCAATACTTCTTCACTTCAGTGCTAATCGAAAATAGCTGCTGCTTCCTTTTTCCCCTCTTCTTCTTCTTAGGTATGTTAGTGTGATCATTGTGTTCAGCCAAATAGGTAGTTCCTACAAAATCCTATTCTTTGATGTTCATGTGATTTGCATAATTAATAAACTTTGAAAACGGGTGGTCGATTATTATGGTGTCTGATCATTCAAATTGTTGCCTTGCTTTGGGAACAAAGGACCGCAGGTTTTGAGGCTTTACCGGAGAGTCATTATCTATCGCGTATTTCACGGTCGGTGTGCCTCCATCCCGATACCCTGGTGGGAAAACGCTTTACAGAGTTCGTTACCCTTTGCACACCTTAGTTTTGGTAACTTAAGGTACCAATAACACCTGCATTTCTAGACATTCTTACGAGACAGCTGGCGCAATACAGCGTAATAAATACTGGTACTGAAAGCATCTACGCCACTAGGGATAAGGCTATTATCACACAAATAGTATTCAGAAAAATTAAAATCAAGCCCCTGGCATAAAGTCATATGTTTTCCCTGCTTTATCTGAAGTACAAGAGCTGAATGGCAGAATACCTCCTTTAAAATAATTAGTTCAGACCTCGTCGGTAATGATAAGTTAAATCCTAATGGTCCTCATTTCAGTAACATAGAGAAGATAGTATCGACGCATTTATTAAAGACGATGTTATTTGTCCATACATTGTTTTGAGTTAATTTGTAATTTTAAATGTGAAAAGGAAGGAAGTTATGTCAACATATACCTAAAAGCTGTGTACATGTAATTACACGCCAACATATTACCTCTGCGCTATATGGTGTCGATACAGTGATTTTCTTCCGCGATATATCATAGCAACACAGGAACAGCAACTAACAGCCGTTGCAACACTATTTAGTTTTCCCATTAAAGTACCTAAAACTCTGTAAAATACTAACGATAGTTATCGCGATCGAAATGAGAAGATTACAAACTACAGGTCTCTTCACCGTGTTTGCTATAGTACTAAAGCATAAACTGACACAGAGTACCTTTCTTTCTTTTGAAGTCGTCAGTCTTCTGACAGTTTTGATGCAGCTAGCCAAGGATTCATCTCCTCTCTTAAAATTTTCATCTCAGAGTAACAATTTGCAAGGTACGCGTTCAGTTATTTCCTGCTTGAATTCCAACTCTCACTCTTCCTCTACAATTTGTAACCTCTACAGCACCCTGTAATACAATGAAAATCATTACCTGGCCTGTTAACGTATTTTTGCTCTTCCAGCCAGTGTTTTCCATGTATTCGTTTTCCTCGATTATTCTGTGGAGAACCTACTCATTTCCTTTTTTTTTTTTTTTTTTTTTACAAAACCAACCAATTTTCAACATTCTTCTGTAGCCTTGCATTTCAGTTGCTTCGAATGTCTCCTGTTCCGGTTTTCCCATAGCCCACGTTTCACTACCATACATCGCTGTGCTCCTAACGTACATTCTCAGAAATTTCTTTCTCAAATTAAGACCTATGTTTGTTGGACTTCTCTTGTCCACGAATGCTTCTTTTCAGCGCTAGTCTGCTTTCTGTGTCACTTGATTCGTCCGTCCGAGGCTATTTTTCTGCCTAGGTACCAGAATTCCTTAAATTCATCCACTTCCTGATAACCAATCATGATTTTAAGTTTCTCGCTCCTCTCATTCCCGCAACTTCTCATTACTTCCGGTTTCCTTCGATTTACAGTCAGTCTTTTGACAGCTCCGTTGCGGGTAGCCACGGATTCCTCTCCTCTGGTGCCTTTACCTTTCCTGAAGCCAAACTGAACATCTAACATATCCTCATCTTTCTTTTCCATTCTTATGCATATTATTCTCGTCAATAAGTTGCATGCGTGAGCAATATAGCTGATTGTGTGGTAATTGTCGCACTTGTCGGCTCTTATAATCGTCGGCATTGTTTCCCGGAATGTTTTCCCTAAAGTCTGATTGCATGCCGCCAGTCCATACATTCTACACTCCAACGTGAATAGTCGTTTTGTTGGCACTTTCTCCGATTATTTTAGAAATACCTATATTGTGTTATCCATCCCTTGTGGCCTATTTGATCTTGACTGGCTCAAAGTGCTTTTCAATTCAGGCTATAGTCCTGCATCCCCTATCTCTTCCGTATCGACTCCTGTTTATTCTTCTACCGCTAGGCAAGCCCCCTCTTAACCCCCCCCCTCCCCACACCAAAAATAGAGGCCATCAATGTATTCTTTCCACCTATCTGCTCTCTCCTCTGCACTTAACATTGGAATTAACGTTGCACTCTTTATATTACCAGCCTTGCCTTTAATTTCACAGAAGATTTTTTTGAGTCTTCGATATGTTGAATCAGTTATTCTGACAAATCATGTATTTTTCGATTTCTTATTTTATTCATGCAGCAATTTCGCCTTAGCTTCCCTGCACTGCCTATTTATTTCATTCGTCAGCGCATTGTATTTCTGGATTCCTTAATTTATCTGAACATTCTTGTACTTGAAACTTCCTGGGAGATTAAAACTGTGTGCCCGACCGAGACTCGAACTTGGGACCCTTGCCTTCGCGGGAAAGCGCTCCACCATCCGAGCTACCGAAGAACGACTCACGCCCGGTACTCACAGCTTTACTTTTGCCAGTACCTCGTCTCCTACCTTCCAAACTGTACTTCCTTCTTTCATCGATCAACTGAAGTAGTTCTTCTGTAACCCAAGGTTTCTTTGCAGTTAGCTTCTTTGTACCTATATTTTTCTTCAAAATTCAGTGACTGTCTTTCTTAGAGATCACCATTCCTCTTCAACTGTAATGCCTCCTGAGCTATTCCTTATTTCTGTATCTATACCCTTAGAGAATTTCATGTGTATCTCGTTGTTCCTTGGTACTTCTGTATCTATACTTCAGGCCACACTTCATCCCTGCTCAATAGAGCTCTGCACTATTTATTTCATTCCTAAGTGACCTGTATAACCTATTGCACCATTACCTTGGTAATTTTTGTACTTCCTTCTTTCGTTCGATTAACTGGAGCGTTTATTCTGTTACCCATCGTTTCTTCACAAATTACTCCCCTTGCACCTTCATTTGACTGTCCATATTCTATCATTGCCGTTTTTAGAGTTATCCATTCCTCTTCAACTGAACTGCGTACTGCGATATTCATTGCCACAGTGACTATTGCTTCAAGTGCATCCCCTCGTTCCTTAGTATTTCCGTATACCACTTCTTTGGACACTGATTATTCCTGAGTAGTCTCTTAAACTCAGCTTTCTCTTCATCATTACCTTATTGTAATCCGGGTCTGTATCTACTCCTGCTCCTGCAGCTATCAATCCAATGCATGATTTCAAAATCTCTGCCTGACCATGTTTTATCTCAGTGGAATATTCCCGCACCTCCCTGACCTTTCAAGTATACCTCCTCCTCTTGTGATACTTGAACAAATTATTCGCTATTAGTATGGGAAGTATATAGGTGGAGCACAGACGATGAAGAATCATTTCAGGAATGACACGGGCCAGAAAAGAGGATATCCACTGACGTAAGCGACTTGGCAAAAGGAATATTGTTGTGACCTGGCACGTAAAAACGTGTCGCCTAGTCAGACGCATGGCGTTTCTTCTTACACCATGTTGATTGCTGTGTCCAGAGACGCCCTCATCCGACCGAACAACTGTTATCAATGTAAGCCTCACCACATACACAGGCAGTTGGGGGACAGAGTGCATTCCCCTAAGCCTTCATGGTAACTTTGGCAGCAGTATCAAAGACCACGACAGCGTTGAACTACATAAACAATACTGTCTGCCCACCGACTCCACGGTCGATGTCTTCCTCGACATTGATGGCATCTTCCTCGAGGATAACTCTCCATGTCCCAGAGTCACAACCGTGCTACACTGATTGAATGTGTATAGCGACGAACACACGTTAATGGCTTGACAACAGAATTCGCCTCATGCTTAACTGATGAAATACATCAGGGATGCTATCAGGTACCACCTGCAAACCGATAAACCACCGGCCCACAATTTAACGGAATTTCTTCACCTATGAGTTGAAAACTGGTGCCACACACCTCAAGAAAGCTATCAAGAGCTTGCTGAACCAGTGACACTCAGAATCACTGCTGTAATGATTTCAAGAGGTGAACCAAGCCGCTGTTAAGAAATGATTGTACATTTTGGCACATTAGTGTATGTAAATACGGTTGACAGAAGGAAAGTGTGATCTAACATCAAATGCATATGCACTGGCATACCACAAACGTAGCTATTGCTTGAGAAACTCACACTTTCCCAAACGTGAAACTCAAACATATGAATTAAATAGTACTCTAGGCAGAATATGCCATTCACATTCCAAGAAGCTAAACTTCATTTTTGCGTTGCTTGTGGCCATCAAAACGAAAAAGTGTCCTCCTCCCCCTCTCACACCATACACAGGAAATGCTTATGACATGAATTTATAGGTTAAACAGCACTTGTGAATGGTCGACCTCTGTACCACAATTGATGTTACACACAATGGATCCTCAATTTAAATATTTCACCTAACTTATTGAGATGCACATTCTTCACTCAGCATAAAGAAGGTGACAATCTCTCATTGATCTGGACAATTCCCAGAAGTTTTATACATCACAGTTATTTGGGTAACTTTGAGCATGCTATGTCCATTACATTTTTACAACATTCAAAGCTTGATGCATTTGATGATCCTCATACTTCAGGAAATTCTTTTCACTTTCTCTTACCATCTCATCTACAACAGAACTATATATGCTAAACATACATCACTATGTTAAAGCAAAACTTGAAACATCTTACTCCACTTGTCGGTATGTTATAGCAAAAATTGTAAAATTACCACATACTTCGAAATGTTACAGAAAATTTGTAATAGATTACTCTGCATAACAGCAGTGTCACACAAAACTGTAACAGATGTTTCCTGTTACAGCAAAATTGTAATAAATTACCACATGCTTAGCTATGTGATGGGAAAATTGCTCCCACGTATCACCATGGTTTGACTAACATATATGTGTCAGACTAAGGAAGTTTATACTTCGTTTGGCAAGCTGCGACTTCTTCCACGAGACAAAATTCTTAGAGTCCTGATGCCACATGCACAGTCAGTACCCTACCCATGTTGTTAAAGCAATGACCACCGTTACTGTGACATCATCATGACATCTCAGACATGTCATTGACCAAGACCACATGCTGTCACAATCCAAGATGACGAGTATTATGACATCACACTAGCATTCACTTAAATGGTTGCTAATATACTGCACTATTATTGGCTGTTTCGTTTCCATGACTGGTGCAATGAACATAAAAATAGCAGGAAGGTATGTGCTTAGAGAGTTCACATCTATGTTAGAGGTGCCAGTTTTGATGGAAATGTGTGTGTGTAAATAACATTGTGACAGCTCACAAGAATCATGTGTTTCACAGAAAAGTTTGGACACGGAAATATTTAATTTGTCAGCTGCGTCTTACACCAAGTGTGGTACGGACATGAAACTGTGGACATACCCAAGTCTTGCTTAACCTTTAAGTTCATAACATAATCAGTTTGGTTGGGCGCTTTTGTGTGTGTGTGTGTGAGAGAGAGAGAGAGAGAGAGAGAGAGAGAGAGAGAGAGAGAGACAGAGAGTGAGTGAGTGAATGAGTGAGTAAGAGAGAGAGAGAGAGAGAGAGAACGCTGCCAACAAAGCTTATTTATTTTAGATGGGGAAAGAATCGAAGTTACATTTTTGATCGACACCTTTGAACAAAGACCACAAAATTTTGATGTTACAAATACTTTTCAACATGGCCTAGAAGACATCTTTGTGACTAGCTGTTTCATATTAATGGCTGGTACAGTAGTAGGATGTTACTAACTCTTTCATTTTTAAGAAACACGTGTGGTGTATTGTTTTTGAATAGAGTCACAGCTAAAGGATGCATGGATTGCAACATCAGCGGTAGGGCAATGATCTGGTCACTTGATGTCACAAATGTAAACAAAATACTTTCGAAAATTGGTACTTATATTACTTACATATCATGTAAATGGACACAGCCAACACAATTTTAATCATACCAGCTAACAAAGGAACCCAGTTCAGTGGCGTTAGTACCGTTGCTATGATGTGATCAATCTGCAGACAATGTGATCAAGTTCTCCTGATATCCTGAATTGAGTCACTGAGAAACACCGTTCAAAAAGGATGATCCTTCTGTAGCAGTAAGGCAGATTAGTATTCTACCTCTAGAGACATAGTCACTTTACTCTGACCCATGTGAGAAGCGATTAGGACAAAACTTCGTCATAAAGCACTGTCCATCAGGCACTGCACCGCAGACGACTGATAACAAACTTAGAATCTCCCTTTAACTACTAAGACATCTAAATGAGAGCAAAAGAAGCAGTATACTTTCAGATGAACAGTCCTGAAACTAACCTTAAACTATTTTTGGAAATAATGTGGGACTTAAATCAGGATGACAAGAAAATGTTTTCATATGAATTCCTTAGCACGCTGTCTACTGCGATATCATTACTCTACTTCACATTGTGAAATTTAAAATCAGCAACTCCATCATTGAAAGACTCAGCCTGAAATCTCGGAAGGTCTCTTCCTCTAGAACATAATTCTTGCGCAAGGAAAGGTTTGCTTAGCGTAATTGATTCATTGAAATGTGTGTGTTTTTCTCAAACAATATTTTTTTCTATTCCAGGTTCGTCAAAGACCTGCAACGTGTAATGAATCCCATTGCAATGACCCAGTTCATCTTCAGTGTCCTCGTTGCGTGTGTGGCCCTATTTCAGGCAACATACGTAAGAACATTTATTGTGTTAGAATATTAACAATCTTATCAGGTATGTGGTTGTGTATACATACTCGGTTGTATAACAAATCCTGTGATACAGAGTTTCTTAATGGACGATATTAGGGAACTTACAGATGAAATTTTGTAAGACGAGCGTGTTGTCTAATATCTCAGTTTCCTTACTTTTAGGAAAATAAAAGTAACGACCCATCCAGATATTCACGCTCGATAGCACACTTCTTTCGGGGTTCGGGAGAATGCACTGCCCCCAGATGGAAATTATCCATCGGATTAACGACGAGGATCGGTGTGACAGTCAGCCTGCATGTGGACTGTAGGTGGTGCCCCACATCTGACTGTGTGAAATTCGGTGACAGGATTCGTGAGGCACCTCGCCTCACCGTTATGACGAACTGCACAGTTTTACTGTCTGTTAACACAATGTAGCACGCAGAGAGATGAAATGCTACCAACTTATTGTCTACAGGATGAAACAGAAAAACCAGCAGAGAGAATGTTCATCATCATAATTTATTGCAGATACAGAGGCCATTTAGGCCCGTGGCAGAAGACAAAAATATACAAATACAAGACATACAGAGAGTATAATGAAATGATTAACTCATCGAGTCCACGAGTCATGACAAAACAATTGTAACACCACAGAAATTTATTACAAATGTTTGCCCATTTACTTCTGTCTCGGGCTTCTCCAGTGCTGGCTGTTGGATCCGCTTCTTCCAGGGTCACTAAGGACCTGCCTCTCCACCATTTCAAAATTGTCTATACTGATGGTGTCCTTTGTCGACGAGAGACTACCATATACTTTTTTTCCTTTATCATTTGTCAGTAACTCTGGTTTGCTCGCTTCTAGCATAAATCGAGAAGTAACTGTTGTCACCTCATTCAGAGTTTCGCCGACAATCACATCATCTCCAAACGCAAATATCGTATCACTTCCAATCATCTCAATCACCCTATTACGGCCAACCGCACGTCTCATCTTTTCCACCGCTATGTTGAACAGAATTGGTGAGATAGAATCACCCTGTCTCAGCTCGTTCTTAACTGTGAAAGGTGTCGACAGTTGATTTGCAAATCGTACTTGGCAACTTGATCCGTTGTAACGAGCTACAATTAGCCTAATGCACTCCTCTGGAATGCTGCACCTCTACATTATCTTCCAGAGGGCGGTCATATACCTGCTGGAAATCAATGGACGTAAGGTGAAGGAATCAGATTCATAAAACTTCTCCACCATTTTTCTCAATTTGAAGATGTGGTTGTAGATTGAACGTAAAGCGATAAATCCACACTGATACACTGCCTACAATCCCTTCGATTAATAGTTATAAACGACTTGGCATTAGAATGGTGCACACTTTATATCCTATCTTCAGCAGCGAGATCCCTCGATAAATACGTCCTTTTGTGACAGCTCCTTTTTCAAAAATCGGGCATCCGATTGACTTTTCCCAATCCTCGGGGATCTCCTCTGCTGACCGTATTTCGGCCATAAGCTGTCTGACACTTTCAATTACAGCTTCCCCTCCGTACCGAAACAATTGCACACTTGTCCCACTGCCGCATGTGGAGCCTTATTGTTTCTGAGGGCCTCAAGGATGGTTCTTATCTCATTCGCTGTTGGCTCAGAAAATTCTTCTTTTTTCCATTTTATTTTCTCCAGTTCTTTTGGTTCTACCTGATCTTCATGATTAAGTACAATGTCAAAAAGTCTTCAGCAGGCATCTGCTTGCTCCACTGAAGAAACCACTCTTTCCTCATCATACGTTAAAATTGAAGTTTGTGGTCTATAAATACCTCTCGCAAATCTTGTTGGCAAAAAGAAGGAACGGTTTGCTTTCCTTGGCTCCTCAATTTGCCTCAGTGGTGTTTTACCATATTCTCAGTTTTTCTGCCTTATTATTCTTTCAGTCTTCTTTCCATCGTGAATGCTAACTTTGTGTTATTAGTGGGACTCTTCAGCCATTCTAATATTCTTGCCGTCTAGTCTTCATCGTCTCCTTATACTCGTCATCAAACCACAGCTTTTTCATTTGTGTTGGTAGTTGTACTTGCATTTCGAATGATAGGCGGGTCATAATGTTTTCTTGATAACACCGTCTCACTAGTTAATTTGCAAGCATGTCTTTGTCATCACGAGCCACCGCTTCATTTACTTTCGCCATTTGGTGGATAGTTTCACTCTCAGTTTCAGGATCAGTAGAAGATGGTTGTAATTCGTAACAGGCCCGCGAAAAGTCCTTACCTATCCAACTCACCCACGGTGATTCCCATCCACCAAAATGTGATCAATCTGATTTTTAGTCATCTGGTGATATCCATGTGATTTTATACATCGCTTTGCGAGGGAAACACCTGCTGCTAATATTCATTCTTCTGTAGGCATCAAACTTAATCAGTCGGATATCATTTTCATTGTTTTCCTCATGTAGACTTTCTGGCCTGATAATAGGCTCATTTACTTCCTCCTTCCCAGTTTGTGCATTAAAGTCTTCCAAGACTAGGGCGGACTGTATGTTTTGTAATCTATCTACGACTTCCTCCAACACTACATAAAAGATGTTTTTCACCTCGTCATCTACGTTCTCTGATGGTACATGGCAACTGACCACGCAGAATGTTACTGGTGATCAGTTAATCTCTTTTGTTTATCTGCTGCTTTCAATAAACTATCGAAAAAACGCTATTTAATATACACTGTAGTAATAAATATAATTTACAACTTATTATGATAACATTGCGATAAAGCCTTTTTTGATAAAACAAACTGCCAATTGTCACGAATTAGCAGGGTAATACGCACTTATGGTTTCGAAATGGTCTGTGTCTGTGTTCCGTCCACAGTGACACTCAAGATGCGTTACAGGACTACCATGAAAGTTTGCAATTGCAGTAGTACAAATATGTAACGAAATACAGATAATGAACAATTCAATACCACAATTAAATCAGTACGACTGACTGAAACAGAAAAAGCAGACACTATCAAGTATGCTGTTCAGAAGGTCTACAGAGCACAGAACCAATGTAGTGACAAAACATATGGGGGAGAAGTTGTCTTAGGATTTATTTACTGATAGTCGATCTGCCTGCATGTGGCTCTTTCATAGAAGACGTAAAAATCTTGTCTTTGTCGAGATTAGAACCGAAAACTGACGCAGTATTCCTCTTCAAGGGCGAACTTTACCTCTAAACTAGTTTATAATTGCGTTACACAGCGCTGCGTTGTTGTCCCAATGATGGCTAAGACGAGGAGAATTCGCAATTTAAATGACGAAGTAAGCTGCAGTTAGTGTCTGAACGGGTTTCCTCGACCCGAAAACAGAAATATCTACTTTAGTGTCATCCCGTAACAGAGAGTAATTCTGAATGTATGATATAAATGACAAAAAAGTATCGAGTGAATTTACCAGGATAATCTCAAGAAGCCAGTAAGTAAATCGACGTATTTGTGTTGTAACTTTCCATTAGACTAGCGACAGAACAGACATCTCACTCTTGTTTTG
The DNA here is from genome assembly GCF_023864275.1 of Schistocerca cancellata. Lineage (NCBI taxonomy): Eukaryota > Metazoa > Arthropoda > Insecta > Orthoptera > Acrididae > Schistocerca > Schistocerca cancellata. The sequence goes on from NC_064634.1 coordinate 256,382,500, forward strand.
ATACAGCTACTGTAAGTATCATCTTTCAAGGGAGAGACAGACTCTAGCCGCACTCGGACATCGAAACAACTCCGAACCGTGCAGAATTAGCCGAGCGGTCTTAGGCGCTGCAGTCATGGACTTTGCGGCTGGTCGTGGCGGAGGTTCGAGTCCTCCCTCGGGCATGGGTGCGTGTGTTTGTCCTTAGGATAATTTAGGTTAACTAGTGTGTAAGCTTAGGGACTGACGACCTTAGCAGTTAAGTCCTATAAGATTTGACACACATTTTTTGAAACAACTCCGCGGTGAAAATTGAAAATTTGTGCCAAAAAAAAATGGTTCAAATGGCTCTGAGCACTATGGGACTCAACTGCTGTGGTCATAAGTCCCCTAGAACTTAGAACTACTTAAACCTAACTAAACTAAGGACATCACACACATCCATGCCCGAGGCAGGATTCGAACCTGCGACCGTAGCAGTCGTGCGGTTCCAGACTGTAGCGCCTTTAACCGCTCGGCCACTCCGGCCGGCCAAAATTTGTGCCAGACCGGGAATATTTTATTCGAGTTTCTGTAACCATCATTGTCCGTAAAGCGTGGTTACGAATAATATTCAGATGCCCCAACTACAATTCAGACATTACAAACACAGAGCAAGGGAAATTATTTTTTTTTTATCTAGGCGGTTCTCCTCCTCAGTAGCTTTTGTGTGTATTTTTGTTGTATGCGTTTAGCGAACTGCTAACAGAAAACTCATACACCGGAAGTGATTTCCTGGTTTAGCATCACCAGATGCTGTTCACTTTTATGAGTAAATAACATTCATTTTAATATTGTAAAGGGTGTAACAAGAATGTATGGCACAAATTGCAGGACACTTTCCTCACAAGTAGTTGAAGAAATTATGTTATATGACTATGGATCTGGAAATGCTTTGTTTGAATGTTACGTCTCATTTTCTCCAACTCATTAATCACGGGAAACACACAAGAACAGAACGTTAGGATCAAGGGGAATATGTACTCTTAGTAACGTCTGGTTACGTTGTGCTCCGTCAGTGTTTTGTTTAACGTGTCTCTCTTGCCATGCAACGTACGTCATTGCTTGTTCACAGGTAATATGAACTATTCCCGCGACCAGTGCGACCGTTGCAAGCACAGGGGTTACTACGCAGAATTTATCACAGACTTGCCTTCCGCAATGGAAGTGTACAAAATTGCAGAAATGGCAGATGCCCATTTGATGTATGGATTAGTAGACGGCAATGCCGGTCGCTCTCAACGTTAGACCGGGAGAGATTTGCAGGACGAAGGTGGACTGAAACCATCGATCGTCGCGTAAGTGAACACGGGGCATAAAATCCTGATACTCGCGACCAGGGAAAGCCAAAGAGGACGAGCGCACCGCAACAAGTGACGGCAGTTCTTCATGCAATTGACGATCCTATTGTTAGTGCAAGTCACGTAGCTGCAACACTGAATGTTTACCACATGACTATCTGGCGAGTGCTACACGAGGACCCGCTGTATCCATACCACTTACAGTGTGTGCAGGCACTGCATACAGCTGATTTTCTTGCACCGCTACTGTTCTGCAAATCCATTATTCGTCAAAGTGTCAATCCTAATTTAGTGCAGTGGTGCTGTTTACAGACGAGGTGTCATTTAACGAGATCCGATTGTAAATTCTGACAGTCGACATGTCTGGGCAGGCATTAATCCTCACGAAACTGTTGAAGCAAGTTATCAACAAAGATTTTCTGCCAGTGTACGGGTCATCATCCTTGGTGACTGCTAGGGACTCACTTTCTTCCAACCAGGCTCAACGGAGAAAGGTATCATAATTTAGTAGAGAATTTTCTACGTGATCTGTTAGCAGATGTGCCTTTAGCTGTGCGACAAAAACTTGTGCTTCACCCACGATCGATCAGCCTCTCACTTTAGTGTTAGTGTACGTCATCTTGTAAATACCAGATTCGGTGCCGGCCGCTGTGGCCGAGGGGTTCTAGGGGCTTTAGTCGAGAACCGCGCTGCTGCTACGGTCGCAGGTTCGAATCCTGCCTCGGGCATGGATGCACGTGCTGTGCTTAGGTTAGTTAGGTTTAAGTAGTTCTAAGTCTAG